>NC_038256.2:42273453-42444301 GCF_000004515.6 Glycine max
TCATGCTAGATGATGTAAGACTTACCTTATTCTACTCGACCAATTACTTGAAGTTAATATAAATAGAAAATCTATTTAGTATTGCTATTAATTAATTGTGAGTGATTAATACTATAAAAATAAAATATTATATATTTTACAAATTTATGCATTAACGGTACAAAATCTAGTTTTATATTTTAGTCGGTTGCTAATCATAGCACAACATTATATTATATTATATTATATTATATATATTAAAGCATGAAGATTAGGAATTTTCTCTCGATAGCTGCCTAACTTAATTATAATAAGTCGTTGTCTATTACTTTTATTTATTTACTAAAGTTTATCCTAAATCCCAATCAAATGACGCAGTTGTCTGATTCTTCTATTATATTTAACAATCATATTAATTCTCCTTTGTATTTGTATTAGAATTTAATAAAAGTATATACGGTCAATTAATTCTGCATTAATATCGTGTGATTATAAATTATTGCGATTTATGATAATCACTTTAAGATTTATATTTAAGATATTATTTTATTGGTAGTGTAGAAATTTTTATACTAATAATGCATAAAAATTAAACTTTTACTATTTTCATTTCATGAATATTTTATTTGTTAATTTTTTGTTTTTGAGGAGTGTCTATGTTAAATTTTATTTGCATATAAATAGTTAGCAATATTGTTTGGATCAAATATAAATCTACACGTATGTTTTATTCCAATGTAATTAATAAAAAAAATCTATAATTATATCTGTAATGAATAAACATGCATACGATTCACAAACTGACAAATATTAGTAGTGAATTCTTAGAGAAGGCTCAAAAATAGATTTCGATCGCTAATTGATATCTTTTTTGAAATTTAATTTGTGATATACTAATTGAGTTTATATGTAGCTATACTTAATAAATGGAAACGATTACGAATTAAACTTTTGCAGCATACAAAATGATGGTTGTGAACTAACAATGCTGCATACATTGCGCATGCTAGTCAAAATCAAATTTCTTAATTTGTTTGTTCCAATGCTCAGCTTCGTTCATGTTTGAAGAATTTTACACGTGGAGGAGTTGCGTACGAATACGTCTAATTCAAATAATAACTTTGATGATATTTTTATATAGACCACCCAATTTCGCCCCCTCACACACTGAAGTGCTAATTCACAAATAGTACAACACTTGTTTTTCAACCGTAGACTAATTTAATCTATTACACTTCACGTTGTGGGTTGACCAATTTTTGTGAGCTTCATTATTATAGTAGTGGTATCATAACCCACCACCATGCTAGCTAGATACCAAGTCAAAATGATAACTACATTGAACCCTGGTAGTGATTCCTTCTACAATGCTTTCATCTAAAATTCTCAATCAAACTCATATAATATAGTGCACACAAATTCATATATTCAATTATATATCCTATAAAAAAATATTAAGGAAAAAGCATCCTAGTTGACCAAGTAATTAAAAAGCTTAATTATTAACTTTTTTTTGTATACTTCTTTTAGATAATCAAGAATTCTTAGGTAACTAATCATGATTTTGTTTCGAAAATGAATGAGATAAAGCCCAAAAGAAGCATGATCATTGCCAAATAAAAAATAATTTAGTCTTGCAATAAGTGCTTTAGCCAAGTGTCTGAACCAACAGTTGAATTGCTTATGGAAGATTCCTATTTTTTTCCCGGCTCCCACATTAACTGGTGCGATATGATTAATTAGGATGCTGATGCATATGCTTATCAAGAATAATGATAAAAATTCAATTGAACAGTCAATAGGAATCCAAATACATCATCGTCATCTCAAAAAGTAATAAGTAACGTAATCTTCATAAAAAAACATTAGAACTCAAGTCAATTCAAGTATAAAATGCGTGAATTGTATACACACGATAACTTCTGATGAGAGTATGTACTATGTACAGAAGAATCTTCTTTAAGGTCCAGTAGTTAAAAGTTGAGAAGCTCCCCCTATACGTTAAAATAACAACGATAATAAGGCAAACACGTTGTTATGAGTTATTTAATTAAGTGAATATTAGATGTTTTCCTTTTCTAACCTTATAGTTCTGAATACATCATACATATAAATGTAGTACTTAAAGAAGGGTGAAGGGAGAGGGTACACACTATACAGGCCTTTATTTGATTTACTGTTTATCAAATCAATACAGTAGGCAAATAGTTTCTTATTTGGGTATCTTCTAGTTGTGTGACTTTATTTATTGAAATGTTAATGCTTTTTTGTTTTTATATATAAAGAAAAAGAAAGGGAGAGCATAGGACAAAGACTGGACTTAAAATATCATGATAATGTCACTGAAGTGATATCACTCTTTTAAGAGTTTTTGGACAAACTCTGAACCCATGTCACTAAGAGAAATGTTTGTCCCATTAAAGTTAATGGAAATCTTTCAAACCTTGCAAGTGGACAGAGACAAAATACTCTTATCTAGATACATGATTGTTGTCATCTACTTTTCAGCAATTTGCATTCCGGTACTACTTCAAAATCAATCTCATGAGTGGTGAACCTGAATAATAGAGGATTCTTCTTAGGCTGTAGATTACTCCACAAAGCAATATTATGAAACTACGTAAACCATACTCTTGTATTTGCAAAACTTGGAGAAATCCAGGTCCAAATTAAGACTTCATTGGTCAAAGATTCAGTGGTTAAAATAATTGTAATTTGATAAGCACCTACAGTAGCTCTCTGATGTGTTGAGTGGGGTATGTAAATTGAACATTTATAGTGGGTTTGGTCATGATGATGAGATAGTGTTAGTCATTTGCACCAATTTTATGCAACGAGGAGACAAATATTCATTCAAATTCCACTTGTTACCCCATTTTGGACTCTTCTAAACACTCTCCTCCGTTCTTACACTGGCACTTTTATGTGGTGATGGAAGGCATGACAAATAAGCCGTTCAACAAAGTTGAGCTATCAAACACTCTAACCAAGTTTGTCCATTTTGAATTGCATTATTAAGAGTGTGAAGGAATGGAAACTGGGGTACTCAAAACTGGGGCACTGTAGTGTTGCACCAAAGTGTGGATATGCCATAGTGAACCCATAGCAGTCCTGTCATGTGTCTTAGACTTGTATAGTTTCTTTAATTTGTTTAACAATATTTGTACTTGTACATATCTTATGTCCACAAACTCTTTAAAATCTTCCATTTGAATCATATTGGACAATAATAGCATAGTTCCATTTGTGTAACATTTTTTTAATGGTGTAAATGAATCTAACTTAGAGCATGTAAGAATTTTGAGATGATAAAATCGGTATAATATCATTAGTTCATTGCTGTTTGTTTTAAAGAAACTGAGGTGTCAACTAATTCATTGTTGAAGGCTTTGACAGCAGAGGTTCACAATGCAGGGTTTTCTGGATTATGTTATTGAGAAGACAACATTGCCTTAAATTATGTCATTTCCTGTATAAGAAATTATCCCAAACTGTTAATGAAGAGATTCTATAAATTCTATTCCATTTTTGAAAAAATCAGATAAATTATGTTCCATCTGAGCAATGTGGCATGTAGCTTTTATATATTTGAGTTAGGCCGGTTGGAACCTGAAAATAAACTATAGTTCCAAACATTGTATTTCATCCAAATTCTTAAAATGATAATGGAAGTGAGAATCCCAACAGCAACAAAAAAACTAAATAAAAAAATGAGGTGACATAATCAGGAAAAAGAAAGGTCTCAGTACAATGCTGGGTATTAGTCACTGTTAAAATTGCACTAGAGCAAGTAGTTCTGAAAATTCAAAATAGATTGGACACCACTATGAAAAATCTTGTGTTTGCTAGGGCAACTTTCAATTATATCATTTTCTTGCAGTCACCTTGATTGAACCTCACTGCCTTGAATGCTGGCACGGTATCTCCTTTAAACAACATATGGCATCTTCAGGTTTTTGTGAAAGGAAGATACTGAAATGAAAAAGTTGTAGTCTAGCTAGATAGGCATGTAAAATTGGTGATCAGATTCCATTTCTGTGGGGGACATTAATTTCTTATTCAATAAGAATTAATGAAGTGAAAAGAAAAAAAAAAGTGAAAGCTGTAAGTTGTAGCCAACAAGGCTACCCCAATTACCATGTTTAAAGCAGAAATTTGAACCATAAAAGTTACAAAGCTGGTTGTGAAGGAAGTTGTATTGAGCCTTCAAAATGCAAGAGCAGCTTTTTGTTTTATCTCACATCTTGAACCATATAGTGGAGACAATGGGCCACAATCTGTTCTTATTGTGGATGAGCTAAGAAGTGATAACCTAAGATCATAGATTGTCATCATTTTGAGATGACAGGACCCATCACCATCTAGTTTATGATGGTGGTATTGCACTAGCTTATGATGTACAGCTATTGGAGCTGGATGAGTATCCATTGGGCCTAGTTGAGTTTCCAACTTTCACTTAATCCAATGGAGGCCACATACCTGTAGGATATGTAGGACTTGAGGACTCAAAATCAATTTTCATTTGAACCAAAACAAAAGAATCAATTTTCATCTTCCAAAATCCAAATGACTTCCTTTCAGTGGCCCAGTTAGCCCTCATGCATGATATAAGAGATGTAATATCAACCATCAACTTGGTGCAGTTGGATCCCAAACTTTCTAGGTCTTTTTCAATAACTCTTTGAAAACGTGATAAAAAAAAGAAAAAGACTACAAACTTAACTAAATTCAACCTTTTGAAATCAATCCAGTTGAACACTTAGAAATAGAAAGTTTTGCCTCCCCTAAGTGACTTTTATCTTATTCGATTCAGAATGGTTGAGATCCAAAATGATAAAATTATATTGATGATCCAAAAAAGTTATTAAGAAAATAAAAAAATCCCAGGAATTTTTTTTTTTTGCCCTAGAGTGTGTACAAAGAAATTGTCACGAGACTGATGTCACTAGGCACAAAAATGGAGGAGAAACAGAATAAGACCCACTAGCTGACGCATATATTCTGTTTTCTTCCAAATTTGATCTCTAGAGAGGATCCAAATCCATACCCATATGTTTCTTAGAGTCGCTCTATCTAAATACAAGCGCCCCACCTAACTTTCAATGCTAAATACTAAATTGAGCCACCTGCATAATTGTATTAAATGCGTACAGTTAAAGTGTTAAACCAGAGTAAAGAGAAGGAAACAGAAAAGAAAGTAATAATCCTTCCTACTGCCACTAGTGCATTAACATATCAATGGTAATCAATAAAATACATACTAGATTCGATTCTTTTAAGTAAAATTTCGGGTTCAAATCTTTTGGGTGTAAAAATGTGATCGGAAGGAAAAATCCCACTAAAGGTTGCCACCCAGATTTTCCAGCTAAGACTAATTATTAATAAAGCTCATGGATACTTTGCACTAATATCATACATCATACGTATTCGATAAAAAATGCATGGATACCCCAGTTAGAGAGAGGGAGAGGAAAACCAATTTGTTTCAGAAGATTTGACCACCAGAAAACACATTAAATGTCACAATTTTCCCTAATAAGTTTGAAGGACCGGAAAGTATGGCAAGAGGGATTAACTCTGTAGAGAACAGTCCAATCATACTAGAGAAAAATTTATTGGATGAGAAACTATTATCTCAACTCTCAAGTAGTTGATATGACAATATCAAAATTTGGAATCCAATCATTTCAGAAAATAAATTAGAAATAATCACTCGAGAGTTGAAATCTAGTTCCTTAGTGATAGTATCAGTATCATAACAGTGAGCAAGAACAGGTTTTTATTGAATAATTTGAAATCTAATCATTTCAGAAAGTAAATTAGAAATAATCACTTGAGAGTTGAAAATCCAGTTCCTTAGTGATTGTACCGGTATCATAATAGAGAACAAGAACTGGTTTTTATTTAATAAATCTAGGGAGATTTCGTTTAAGAACCAATACATAGTTACATGTATTCGTAAGGCATGGATCCAATCCTTACACTGCTCTCTCAATCACCAAAAATCCCCTAAACTGTTGGAGTTCACATGTTTGATGTTGGAGGTTTAAACTCCAAGCCAACAAATCGGAAACCAACCCCTATATTGTTAGAGTTATTCCTATTTATAGGCAGCTATTGGTTTACTGAGATAAACCCACTCTTAATAGGCCTAATCAATTGCAGGCCCATTACCCTTCTCCCTGTATTTCTTTGACTAACTAATCTAACAAAGTAATGGGTATCTATCAATACTCCTCTGTCCTCCCAAATTAAGCAAGAAGTAAAAGAAATTCATGAAAAAGAAGTAGAAACCAAAATGCTGGAAAACTTAACTATTTTACATCACATTCTTATACAACAATATATCTTTGAGTACAGAACAAACAATTCACCATTATGGCTATGATAATCTTTCCTCAGCAAACCTATTATAGAACAAGGGTGAACATATGTTAATTGTAGAAGGCTTGTACGATATAGTCCTTGAGAAGCAAGGTCAACCTGTATTCTTCATCCCTGCAGGAATCCCATTTATGGTGATAAGCAAAGCATCTCTGATCTTACAGTTGTCATCGTCACGTCTTAACCTCTTGAGTCTCTCCACCTGCAACATGTTCAAGGGATTGAGGAAGAGAAGTCTATTCTCAATCAGCCTCCTCAAGCTCCTATTATTCTGCTGAAGTTTCTCGTGCCCACTAATAACCATGACAAACTTTTCAGCTGTCATGAGCTCACTTCTTAGTTCATGGCCAAGCTCTTGCCTCTCCTTCGACACAAGGACTTCATCTTAGTGCTTGGCTATAGGAATTCTGCCTCTGGTGTGGCTTCATTAAAGTAGGCCAGGAATTCTGTATTTTCGTACACTACACTGCCAACTGATGTTTGAGATCTCTTCCATGACATTACGCCATTTTTCTTCTCTGGGTGGGATAGCTGGACCAAGGGTCGCAAGCAGCACTGCTGTTGTGTATATCTCTAGTTGTCTAACAGCTATCTGTGCCAACCCAATCTTGGCCTCTACCATCTCTCCCTGCTCTGTAGACCCAAGCGTTCCCTGCAATGTACCATGGGAAAATAAATTTGTGCTTTCAAATATGCACTTAATCCTTAATAGTTAATACTAGTAGTATCATATATAAAATCCAATTCATATATTTACTGAATGTTTTTGACAGCCTAAAAGTTCTCCAAAATTCAACACAGACAATTTAATGGATAAACAACATCAACTATAGAAACCAAGCTTGCATGATGAGTTCCTTCATTAACCATAACTCTGCCATCATTCCTATAGTCCAGATATTACATCACTTCCTTATGATCACTACGAATTAAGTCCCTGAATCAATTAGCACCCCAACAATTCAAGTGTGTAGCAAAAAATTTACAACTTATGCTTCGTACTACTAGTTTCAAACAACACTTAATGATACAGAGAAAAAAAATTACTCATAATTTTTAAAGGAAAATGGAACTGAAATTCAGGTTTTCAAAGATAGTATGCAATTATGCATAACCTACTATCACAGACCCAGGGGGTTGGGACTGAATAGCCAGATATGTTGGGCCACCACCACGACCAATACTGCCTCCACGGCCATGGAATAGTGTAACCTTTATACTGCCTCCACCACCACCAACCGTTCCAAAATTTTATTTAGTAATTGTTCATATGCACCATGTTGGAAAGGAAAATAGTTAGAATATTTCTTCTAAGACTTGGACAATCATTCTATTTTAAGCTAACTTTTAACGGTGATTATAGTATTGGAGTTTATCCAATCTTAATATTAGATCTTTTTTTTAAAAAAAAAAAAACTTGGTATTACTCCAAATGAACAGTAGAGAAGATCTCAACTATCCCATTAACGTTGTTGGAAAGCAACACAACAGATAATATATTCCTATAAAAAGAGATACAAAACACTTGTGGAGCAACACCAAACCCAAGGCAAACAACTAAAGAAACCTAAATGAGGGGGAGCCCCATTCTATACCTAAAGAACTCTTGTGATATAAAGGAAGGTGGAAAATCGCATCAGGTAAATCCTAAATTCTATGCACCAAAAGAGACAAGTTTGTCTGCACGTTGATTTGCCTTACGAAAAATGTGTAAAATTCTAAATCTAAAGTTATGGATCATATTTATACCATTTTTCCACTTGTTTAAGAAATTTTAATTATTTTAAAATATTAATTTTATCTACGTATTATATAATTGTTGATTGAGATCATAAATGATGTGGTAGTCTTGAATCATATAATAATTTATCATTGTAGAGAGGCCAAGACACCCTATAAGGGTTGGAAAGAAAAATCTTGGGCATCAAGAAGCCTAGAGTCAGTTTCCAGCCATAAAGGATACAAGTTTTTGCTAGAAGCCATTTCAATGGCAAAAATAGCTGCCATAACCTCAGCACAGAGAGCTGTTTGGATGCCAATACATACCGCAAAACTACCAACAAAAACAGCATTGCTGTCCATAAAAATTACCCCACAATATTAGATCACTTATAAACATTTAGTCCTTTAAGTTGATTTTTTAGACGGAGTTGGGCCAAATTCATTTCTAATAGTAGTTAACTCCCATGACCCATCTTGGTTAAGCTTGAAAAACCTTTAGTAGGGTCATCTAGGTAATTTTAACAGTTTTCAATTAGGTGTCATAAACATCCAAGAATGCAACATATTTAGCAAAAGCACTTGCTTTGATTAACAAAATCTACAGGTACTTTAAAAAATTCTCTGTTCTGTTGAGCCAGAGATTCCAAGTCGCAAAAGGAGAAAAAAAGGTGCTCCTATAGATAATTTCCAGAGGAAAATAGATCAAAATTGATTCAGGACTCGGAAGTTTGGAATAAATACACAGCCACAAATTTTATAGGCAGTTTATTTCTGACTTGTGAAAACATGCAGATCATAACTAATATAATTCAAACATCATATATTAAAATCCACCAAATTATTATTACACAAACACTTTGGAATTGAAAATGTTGAATTCTTATTTTTGAATCTATTTCCGGCCTTGTTTTTGTTTCAACTTGATGATATCTTATTCTATGAGATGGGCTTTGCTACTGAAGTTCAATAATTGAGGTCGCAAAATTTCAATGAACTTGTCGCAGCAACAAATGCGGTGAAGCTGTTCAGATTTATGTCAACTCTTATTGATTACGAAAAAAACACACATGAAACATACCCCACGCCTGGAGATGTGAGTTCACGTCCATGTAAACATAGTAAATAGATTAAATAAGTATTTTTTTTATATGTTACACTACTTCAACTTTTGCATAAAAAAAATTAAGGATGCAAGTTAAAAAACGAGGTTGGCATGAGGTTAAAATTGAGGATCGCACAATAGAATAATGTACCACAAGGTGCATGATGTAGGTTTTGAATTCATTAACTAATAGGAAAGTAACAAATGAAATTCAGGTGGATGAAATAGAGCAAAGCTTTATATAATTTTCTTACTTACAAAGTGCCGATCAAAATAACAGAAAAATCTTGCAGAAAAACTATAAGACTAGCAATATGCTTTGTGATATTAGTTGTGTTGGAGTTTTGAACGCTAATGGAGAAAACTTGTTACTAAGTTTTAAGAGAAATTGAATTAAAGAAGGAAGAAAATTTTATTGATCACAACTGCTAAATGTAGATTACAAAGGCCCTATATATATAGGCCACAAACTTTAACAAACTACAGCTGTCATTCTAACTAACTAACCGAAATGACAGCTGGACAAAACAAACTTCAGATTCTGATCAACTACCAAGTTCTGAAACACCAGAACTTCTGAAACAACAACTCTTGAACTAAGATTGAAATACAACAACTAATACACCTCCTTATTACAATCTTAGCTTGTCGAATTCATCTCTAACTTCATCTTCAGGTTTTCAAGTGTGCTCGTCTTCAGAGCCTTAGTCAGAATGTCTGCAAGTTGATCTTCAGTCTTGCAGTGCAGAAGCTCCAGCTTATCATTGTTCACTTGATCTCTCAAGAAATGATATCTGGTCTCTATATGCTTGCTCCTACCATGAGCTACAGGATGCTTAGCCAAATCGATAGCAGACTTGCTATCTAACATAATTCTAACCTTATCATCAGACTTCAAACCCAATTCCTGCATAAGCATGCATAACCATTGAGCTTGACAAGCTGCCATTGAAGCAGCTATGTACTCAGCTTCACACGATGATAATGCAACCACTGCCTGCTTCTTTGAACACCATGAGAATGGTGCATTACCATACATAAACACATAAGCTGCAGTACTCTTTCTGTCATTAACATCTCTACTCCAGTCAGAGTCTGAGTATCCATATAGTTCAGCATCTGGTGTGTCAATTCCAGTTCTATATAGAATACCAAGTCCCTCTGTACCCTTCACATATCTTAGTATCCTCTTAGCTGCTACCAAGTGTGAAGTCATGGGCTTTTCCATGAATCTACTAATCAATCCAACACCATAAGTAATATCAGGCCTAGTGTGGCACAAATATCTCAGTGAACCTACAATCTGCTTGAACAAAGTAGCATCCACTGGTTCTTCTACGCCTTCCTTGATTAGCTTTGTACCAGTATCAATTGGAGTGGTGACAGGCTTGCTATTATTCATATTGAACCTCTTCAATATGTCTCTTGCATACTTCTTCTGATGAATAAGCACTCCTTCTGTGGACATCACAATTTCTATTCCTAGAAAATATGATAACACACCCAAATCTGACATTTCAAACTTTCTCATCATGGCTTCCTTAAACCATTCAATTTCCATTGTATCACTTCCAGTTACAATCATATCATCCACATACAAACATACTATCAACTTCTGGTTGTCATCAGAATTTCTAAAGTAAATTCCATGTTCTGTGATGCATTTCTCAAAGCCTTGACTGATAAGAAATTGGTCAATTTTCTTATTCCAAGCTCTGGGTGCCTGCTTAAGGCCATATAAAGCTTTCCTCAGTCTGTACACATAATCCTCCTTGCCCTTTATCTCAAATCCAGGTGGCTGACTCACATAAACTTCTTCTTCTAGCTCACCATTCAAAAATGCTGATTTGACATCTAGTTGAAACATCTTCCAACTCTTCCAGCTAGCTATTGCAATAATCAATCTTATTGTCTCCATTCTAGCTACAGGGGCAAAAACCTCATTATAATCTAGGCCTTGTCTCTGCAGAAAACCTCTTGCCACAAGCCTAGCCTTATATTTTGCAACTTGACCATCTGGCTTCAATTTAGTCTTGTATACCCACTTCACATCAATACACTTCTTGCTCGTAGGTAACTTAACCAAAGACCATGTTTCATTCTTTTCTATGGACTGTAACTCATCTAACATAGCATTCCTCCAATGCTCTTCCTTCATTGCTTGTTCAAGACTGACTGGCTCAGATTCAGCTAGCATAGCTAGTTGAATTAGTTCACCATCATCAGCCACTGCAGTATCTGGAAACCTCACACAATCATTCAGCCTTTGTGGAGCTTGTACATTTCTAGTTGGTCTTTCAGATGCACCTCCTTGATTTGTGTTCACCTCTTGTACTGGTGATTCAGTATCATTGAGATACACCATACTATTCTTCCTTGATGAGCCACCTTCCCAATTCCAGCTACTTGCTTCATCAAACTTTACATCTTTGCTGAACATTATTTTCTTCTCTATAGGATCATACAATTTGTATGAACCTGTTGAGTGATAACCAACCATGACAACTGCTTGAGCCTTGTCATCTAGCTTCCTTCTCAATTGATCAGGTATGTGCCTAAAACACAATGAACCAAACACTCTCAGATGCTTCACACATGGTTTGATTCCTGACCAAGCTTCTTCAGGTGTAACATACTCTAATCTCTTGGTTGGACATCTGTTCAACAAATAAACTGCAGTAGCAGTTGCTTCACCCCACAGATAGGTTGGTAAACCCTTTTCTTTAATCATGCTTCTCACCATATTCACAATGGTTCTATTCTTTCTCTCTGCAATACCATTGTGTTGTGGAGTATAGGGTGCAGTCACTTCATGCTTAATGCCATTTGATTCACAAAATGACCTGAACTCATTAGATGTGTATTCTCCACCACCATCAGTTCTAAGCTTGCTTACTACTTCACCACTTTCATTCTGAACCATTATTCTAAACTTCTTAAAGACATCAAGGACTTCACTTTTCTTAACTATCAAGTATATCCATAATTTTCTAGTAAACTCATCTATGAATGATACAAAATAGTTATTACCTCCCATTGATTTTACTTCAAATGGTCCACACACATCAGAGTGAATTGTCTCCAGCTTTCTTGTTGCTCTGGTTGGAATCTCAGTGTTGTAAGAACTCCTTGACTGCTTTGAAATACAACACTTGTCACACACCTTGTCAGGTTCAGTAATCTGAGGCAATCCAATTACCATTTTCTTCTTCTGAAGCTTATTGAGATCTCCAAAATTCAAATGCCCAAATCTTTGGTGCCATAACCAGTTCTCATTACCAGCTTTTGTCAACAAGCACTGATTTTCAACAATATTGATTCCAATTTTGAAAGTTCTTTGTCTTGACATTTGAACTTTCAGAATTGTTCTCATTTTATTGTCAAAAATTCTCAAGATCTTGTCTTCCATTCTCACAGTATAACCCTTCTCAAGCAATTGTCCAATACTAATGAGATTACTTTTCATATTTGGAACATAAAGAACATCAGAAATGAATGAGTCTTTACCATCTTTGCTTTGAATCTTGATCTTGCCTATGCCTTCAGCATTCACCACACTGTCATCAAGCTCACAAAACCAGGTTTTCTTCCCACTCATGTGGTTTGAACAACCTGTGTCTAGATACCATTGATCATCATCATCTTCTTCTTTGATGATTGCCATTAACATAGCTCCTTCTGAATCGTAACCCTCATTGTCATGAACAAATTGAGCTTCATCAGATTCTTCTCTTGGTACTTTCTTAGATTTGCATTCAGCTGCAAAGTGACCCCACTTCTGACAATTATAACACTGAATATCTTTCTTGTTGATCTTCTTCTTCTGACCTTTATTTCCTTCTTGAGAACTGTGATCATGGCCTTTGCTTGTGGGCTTCATTTGAGTTCTTTGGATTCTGATTCTTTCTTTTGCCTTTCTTATACTTTCCTTTCTTCTGATGCTGAGCCTGCAGAGCTTGATCAGCTGCACTTTCATTTGACTTGTCTTTGATCTTGCTTCTTTCATTTAATCTCAATTCATGAGCCTCTAGCGATGCTTGAAGTTCTTCAATCTTCAACTCATCAAGATTCTTTGACTCTTCTTTAGCTACTACTATGTGATCAAACTTAGGAGTTAGTGTTCTCAACACCTTCTCAATCTTCATCAAATCAGAGATTTTTTCACCATTTCTCACCATTTGATTAGTTAAGCTTGTTAACCTCACAAAGTATTGATTAACAGTTTCACCCTCAGTCATCTGCAGCAATTCATATTGCCTTCTTAGAGCTTGCAATCGTACCTTCTTTAACTTTTCATCTCCACAATAGTTCCTAGCCAAAGTATCCCAAGCTTCTTTTGCATTTTCACAATGCACAATCTTCTCAAAAATGTCTGCATCCAAACATTGATGAATGATGAACAAAGCTTTACCATCCCTTTTCTTTTGTTCTTTGTGCGCAGCATTTTGATCATCAGTTGGGTTTCTGGGTAATGCAGCAACTCCAGTATTCACGATTTCAACCACATCTTGAAATCTGAATATTACCTTCATCTTCGCGATCCATTGATCATAGTTTTTCCCATCAAATATTGGTAGGTGTGCTGGAAAACCATTATTTGATAATGTTGTAGCCATCTTTCACAGATTCTGCAACTTTCTTGAGGTTCTTGAAAGCGAACCTGGCTCTTGATGCCAATTCTGTTGGAGTTTTGAACGCTAATGGAGAAAACTTGTTACTAAGTTTTAAGAGAAATTGAATTAAAGAAGGAAGAAAATTTTATTGATCACAACTGCTAAATGTAGATTACAAAGGCCCTATATATATAGGCCACAAACTTTAACAAACTACAGCTGTCATTCTAACTAACTAACCGAAATGACAGCTGGACAAAACAAACTTCAGATTCTGATCAACTACCAAGTTCTGAAACACCAGAACTTCTGAAACAACAACTCTTAAACTAAGATTGAAATACAACAACTAATAAGTTGTTGGGGGATGAGATATTTAGAATTATCATATTCTAGAGGAAAATGGATCAGGAGCTATAATGAAGGCAATATTCTAATTTTTCAATTGATATTTTTAATTAAATTTTTTTACCAAGAAAAAAAAAAGATTGACTGAAACTCTTCTATGATTATTTGATTAGAGGTTTAACTAATGCAAAGGATACATCAAATAAAAAATTTATCCCAATGAAAATGGTAAAAATTGAAGTATAAAATTATTAAGATAAACCGTTAAAAAATTATTTTTAAATAGTTTAGAGAAAAAAAAAAAAAAAGAGTCCAAGTACTTCACCACACCAAGTCGATAAAGTGTGTCTAACTTTATTCATTAGAAGCAAGTGATTATAGCTGTGACCGATTCTTAATTATGAAAAAGAAAAAGTAGCACATCATTTAAATTATAAAATTAAAAATTTATATACTAATTATTATAACTCCTTTTTTTATATCATCTCAGTGCATGTGTTTTACCAATATTGACGTTCTTGAGATTTGTATTCCGTGAAAACTGAAAATTCTACACCATTCTACAGAACAGAAAATATGTTCATTGGTTCTTGCATGCCAACAGAAAATTTACTTTATTACTTTTTATTATTATACACAGAAAGTTAGGCAAGGAATCCTAATCTCTCAAGTTAGATTACACTTATGAAAAGTCTTCCCAAAATAATGGCTTTAGTAGAATTATAATACATGTATGCTTCTAATAGAGTTGTAAGCTACGTATACTACTTGCGGGATAATCTTGATTCAATACTTGTTTTATTGATGGGAATGTTGGGCTTCCTTTTCTTGAATTAAAATTTTCATTCATCTGGACTCGTTTCAATTAATTAGTTTTATAATTTGACTCAGTATATAACCGAAAGGAATATATATTTTTTTCTAACTCAATTCAACGTTAATTTCAACTTGGAGTATGATTGAAAGTTATAGTTTCGTGTATCTCTCAACTTAGAGTAGCGATAATATTAAAATATTATCATTTTCATTGAATATATACAATTACCTTGATACATGTTCAATCTCTTTAATTGAATACATTTACTGTCATTTCATATCTAACTAAAATGTTTTTTTTTCAAACAAAAAAGTATTCAATTTCCATCGATTCCCCAAGCAAGTCAAGATGGAGTGAAAAAAAATTGAGGTCACGTCTCTTGCTATAATATATCAATTAGCATCAAACTCTCATTAGGTATTTTGCATGTTCTCTGTCTAATATATATCCACGGAATTCATTGGCAATATATTGACTAAACCACGTGTATGCCAAATGCCAATACCCTTACTTGTTCATTGGCAATATATTGACTAAGTTATTAAAGTGATTTTTACTGTTTTCAACAAATTTTTTTCCATATAGATAATCAGAAATCAAACTTTTGAAGACATGCTTAAAGAATTTAATTATCAAATAAACCGTGTTGGACGTTGTTGATTGATGTATCCCATGCTTTACAGTTATATATATAAATAATATCAATAAGGGAAATTATGATGCAAATAATCATGTTTTCTTGTATTCTGAATTTTGTGAATCAATACAATATACATAAATTAAACATAGTTAAAAAAATTAATTAAAATGTATTGAAAGTAATTTTTTATTTTATTATTCAATCATATAATATAATTATTTTAAAAATCATATTAAAATGTTTTCTAATCTTTACTGATATAATATCAAAACTAAACTTTAAAATAATTTACTATTCAAAAAAGTTTAAAAATAAAATAGTCTTTTTTTCTTCCTAGGATCACATTCACTCATTTGATTCCTTGAAAAGATTGTCTGAGAAGGTGTGTCTGCAAACTTATTTAGCATCCACATGAATTGATTACCAAATATATATTATCATTTTTTTTTCTTCTAAAAACAAAATATTTCCATAGTAGAAGGTATGAGACTAATCTAGAAATTACTTTTCAACTGTGTTTTTACCTAAAATACACCATCATTTACCCAACTTCATAAAAGATAGCGAGTGATTCGAACTCAATTGTGGTCCAAGGCTACTCTTGGCTGGAATTCTTCGAATGCTTCCTCAAGAGTTAGATTAGTGACAGAAAGTCTTCTGAAATAAATTACAGCTACCTACTAATAACCTACCCCTCAAAATGTCACAAACCATTGCAAGTTAAAACGAAAAATTAAAGCTTGTTTCTCATCGACTTGTAACATGGTACTAGAGCATTTTCAACAAAGTGAACAGTTTCATCTTTGCCACACTCCCATTCTTCTTAGTAACTTTGAATTTCATTAGGAGATGATCTAGGCCTGAAATTCGCCCAAAAATGGCTGTGAAGGGAACCTATTTCGGGAATTCAAGCTATATGGCATGTTGGTATGCACCAAAATGACCGTACAAATAGGTCTCGAGAGTATCCTGTGTAGAAAACGTGCAACCTTTATTATATTCTCAAGCATTGACTAGTGATACATCTTTTGCAATGTACATGCTGCATATGCACTTAAAGTCAGCGTAAACTTTGCAAGCATATCTTCAAACTAAAGATTTGCTATACTACTATGCTACATCTAATTAAATCAGGACATAGTTACCTGACAACAGATATGTTTGGCAAAAGGATGAAAATAAATGAAGAAGCACCCCCAACATTTTTTTTTCATTAGTTCATCGTTTTATGAACCTCTATATATCTTGTTCCCATTACGGTTGGGTTAAGGAGAAGTTTTCATGTAAGACAGTGTTAAAAAATTGTCATATTTTATGGAAGAACACTATTTGGAATTCTAACTGTATTGAGAAGTTTTAGAGGCAGAATTCCAGGCACTATTTAATTCAATGAGTAATTGTATATAGACATTAGACACCTCCACATTACAAATATTCTATTAACAGTTATAATTTTTCTTATATGTTCTTTTATTTTTTTTCTTTACAATGACAGTGGCGAGGATCAAACCTAAAGTCTCATACATAATACTAAAGTCTCCACCAATAGATCGATCCTAATGGGTTATCTCTTCTTATATCAATATCATACCTATTTCTTTTCTCTGTAATATATCTTTTTTCTCTGAGTGTCAATTAGTATAATGGTGTTGATACATCACTTTCCTAATTCAATTTATCCTTGTTTAATAAATGAAGCTGAGGGTTCTAAATTCCCCTATGCATATGGTCAAGATGACAAACATCACATTAACAGACAAAATTGAAATTAAATTGGTAATAAGGAAAAACGGTTGCACGCATTAACTTAACACTGGCTTATGTGCAGCCGTCGAAATTATGAACTTTATTCTAATAATTCCCTTGCCTTGAGGGATTTAGAGTCATTGAAATTCATACACAATTCCAACCATAGTTGGCCACCACGAAAGAATACACAAGATAGAGCCCTTAAAGAAAGTGGACTTTACCTAATACGGACCCAACATCAAGATCTCATCCATAACCATAGCTTGTCCCATTGGACTAATTCAATGGGTGCCGAATGGCAATAGGTACAACGTGCCAAATTTCTTCAATAACACAGCAAAAAGGCGTAGGTTATTTAAAGAAAGCAAGAAACAGAGTTTGGAAGAAAACAAAGTTTTCATTGAGTGGAAGTTTCACAAGTGTGTGTGTGTGTGTGTGGGCCAAGAGTCACACTCCTTTAGGCCTGAGTTTTCCAAACGGCCACTTGGAAGACTTTGTAATTGAGCGTTCTATTATTGCCTTTTGTCCTACAGTTCTGAGAAAAGATCCAAAACCTTGCTTTTTTATTTATGAACATTCACCTCAAGTCAATGTTACACGTAGACACGGAACAAGTGGGTGCATGGGGTAATGTACTATGTACTAGTTGAATGAAAATCAGCTGCACATGTTTCTGAATTCTGATTTGCTACATGAAAATAAAATTCAATTCAAGAGAAATCAATTTGGTTTGATTATTCATCATGATCACAAAGCACAAATCAATAGGAGGGGGGAAATGAATATATAAAAGATAACAAAAGCCTCTCAAACTGAAAATGAGTAAATATATTATTACTATATGCCATATCCCATATGTACAGTAAAATTTAGAATTACATAACCAAAAAATTTCAGACCTTCTAAGGATCTAATATAATATCATTGTGCTTGATCTATATCTGATTGCAAACCTTTCATCTCTCTTATCAATTAAAAACCCAACAATTAAAGAAGAAAAAAAATGGAGAAACTCGTGCAAAATGGGCATCATGTTCATCTCAATTCTGAGGAGTGGAAGCCACCAATGAGTTATGCCTCTTTGAAGGACCTGAAGGTGGTATTGGCACCCCTTTGGGGAAGAAGTTGAAAACAAGACCTTTGTATGGAAATCGTGGTTTTTGCTGCTTTGGCCGGAGAAGTTCTGAGCCTTCATTCAGCCTCATGGTTGCTCCTGTCCTTGTTGCAGTGCAAGAACCAACAAGAAGCAAGAAAGCAAGGAGAATAGCCAGAGAAAAGGCTTTGCATGGAA
Source organism: Glycine max (assembly GCF_000004515.6). Taxonomy (NCBI): domain Eukaryota; kingdom Viridiplantae; phylum Streptophyta; class Magnoliopsida; order Fabales; family Fabaceae; genus Glycine; species Glycine max. The sequence goes on from NC_038256.2 coordinate 42,292,099, forward strand.
GATGCAAGGTTTTAGAATAATGAGAATTAGCCATGAAAATGGAAGGAATAAGCTAAGGTTGTTTTGCTTCAGCAGGATTTTAGCTTGTTAAGAATATGGAAGAGGTTTAAGGAATATGTTGATGAATTTATTGTGAAGAATTTTTTTACTTTGAAGGAACTAAGGAAGTGGTTTTATATATATGTGGTGGTTTGCATGGGGAATGAAAAATGTGGGCTATTTGGGTTTGTGATGAAGGGTAGGTAGGAAATATGAACAAGAAAATTGAGATGCACGCAATAGAGACTATTGAATTTTGGATGTCAACGTTTGTGAAAAAATATTGAATATTTTGGTACAAGTATTTGGCGCCGGCTATGCTTGGACTTGGACTTGGGGCACCAAGTTTATTACTAATTTACAGGTCAATAAGAACGATTTCCATAGAAAACATTCCAAAGCGTGTGATTGTGAAAAAATTGAAAACTTGAGCAGATGTTTCAAACCCCAAAAATTCAAAAAGGATTAATGGTCACCGTCACTATTTGGAAGAGCTGTTTAATTTCATTTTTCTCTCAATTTTATGAAGTTTGGGCTGATTAATTGTACCTAAAATCAGAATTAGAACTATATAATAAGGCATTTAAATGCAGACAGGAAAACCCTTATTGTCTTTCTTCCATCTTTCTAATTGCCATAAGGAATCTTAGATCATGTTTCACGCGCAGGAAGTTTTGGATTTAATAGCACGTACGGCGGCAAGCATGGCATTGTAGAAAATTAACGGGGTGTGATTAAAGTTTTGTAACCACTTAATTAGATGTACTCTATGATTTAACTCATCGGCATGACACAATTACACGTTCTAATGCATAAAATAACAATAAAATATTTGTTATTTCTAGAATAAAAGTACTTTAGCTCTCCCAATTTTAATCGAAATATATATGCTCGTGGTCATAGAAAAACCAAAATTGTTGAAGCGCATCTAGCACAACACAATGGTTGCCAAGCATTCCATTTTTGGCAACAAGGAAGAGAGGCTTTTCGTGACTGAATACTGAATAGCATTAATTATTGGCATTTTTTGTTGAGAAGCCACTTCATAATTCTTGAGTGCTAGCTGTCCATGAGATGCTATTTTTTTATTGCACTTATAACATCATTAATTGGGGTGTTTATTTGGAAAATGAAAATATACCTGGGGCTTGTTCTTTCCGTAGAAAAGAAAACCAATAATTCTTGTGGGTATCTTTTGCGTGCAATGGTTTTGTAAGAAAACAACACTTTCTTGGGGTCCACTTATGCTTGTTGTACATTCGACTTGTCGACACTAATACTCAAGACTCGAGCTAATTCACTTTCTTTCTTTTTTTTTTACTTATCTCGTAGCCAGATACCAATTCAAGCCATATCTTGCTAAAATGTTCAATGGTTCTTAATTAATAATATCTAAAAACCATACTTTAAACTGCTTAATTTTTCGATTTGTTTACTGATATAGCAAGAATACTTGCATAACGTTTCGATTTGGAAACAATTACATTTTTCACAGGTCATTTATTAAATCAAATATAATAAATTATTTAATATCTCTTTTAATAAATAAAAAATTGCTTGTGTCTTTGACAACCTTAAAGGATGATGTTAACAAAACTATAGATTTCATCGTCATTTGAATTATCATTATAGCATGACAATGTGATTTGAAACTTAATTAAATTTATTACAATGAAACTTGATAACAAGGACAACACACGAACGTGTCAACGTACCTCCGCAGATAACAGATTTTAAAATACGCGTGGCTATAGTTCAGTGAGATGTTGTAAAATATACATATGACGTGTAATTATTTTTCTGAATTTACAAAATACTAGTAATAATTCTCAAAAGATTTTATTTAGCATTAAAAATATATTCATATAGCAAAAGTCGTTTTAGCTTAGTTTATCTAATATCTTTGTAACACCCATTTTTTTAAATAAATTTTAAAAATAAATAGAGTTTTAGAAAAATAATAAGATTTTTGTAATTAAATAAATAATGATAAATAATTTTATTAGTTAAAATAATAGTTTTAAGGTAAATAAAATAAATATATGTGCTTAAAAATAAATAAAAAATATTTTGTTTATTCATTTGATAAGGAATAAAATAGAATTCTTTTTATAAAAAAATAAAATAAAAAATAGAATAAATAATAGGCTAAGAGTACCATAGATATAAATAGAGACATATTAGGTCAGTTTTTATATTTACGATACATCTCTACACTATGTTTTTCTCTCAAATTCATTTTCCCTTCTCCCTCTTCTAAAACCCTATCTTTTTCCGACATATACCCAAATCAATTCCAGTAAAATTACAATCTCAGACTCGTTAACAATTGGACCATTGTGAAATTTGAATACCAGGTTCAAAACTTATTTTCTCACAACCCCACCATAAGGATTTACGAAGTAATGTATGTGGAGAGATAAATCTCTCTCACACGAAGACAATCAAATGAAGGCTTCAATCCTTTCTCTTTCTCTTTAACATTTGAAAACCCTAACAGAGCAACCAGAGAAAAAGCTTGAGAAATCTTAGGAAACCACTAGAGATGATGTTATCGTTGTCGAACTACACACGTGAACCTGCTTAGAGGTAAGAAATGAATTTATCGCAATTCGGTTAGAATGAACATGTGTAGGGATCTTTAGAAGATCAAATTGGGGTTTATTTTAGGATGTTTACTGTATTGTAATTCTTCCTTTACGGTTATAATTATGAGATTGTTGTGTTTGACAGACCAATTGATGTCATGATGCAAATTGGTTGATAAAATTGAGTGTTCTTGGTGTTTTTTTTTTGCGTTTTTGAACCTACGTTTTTTATTCCTTTGATTTTGATATGATTATATGAAATTATTTGAGGGGTTTTACTCCCCATGTTGTGAGAAGTATTTTTGTATAATTCTTTTGAATTTTGGACAAGATTTACTAGATTAGTGTGATAAATTTTTGTATTAGAATCATGAAATTGTGACTGAGATTTTGTGTAAATGATAAATTGAATATGTATTGAATTGTAAGATACATGTGTATTGAGATGTTGTGTGCATTGAGTTGTAAGCTATGAACCGTACAATCACACAACTTTAAGACCCTTTAAGGGGGACGATTTAATGCACGACGAGTATTGTGATGAGATCGACTGTGGAAACCCCACGAGTTTAATCACTTTTAGGCAAGACGAGTTAAATTTATTTTGAAAATAATTGAAGAGTCGTGTGTTTTGTATAATTCATAGATAAAGTCTGGATGCCCAACGAAGTTTTTTACTGACATGATACCATATTGCATATATGATTGAGTCTTAGTATATTTGTTGCATAACGCTTGTGTATTGATCGATATTGATTGGTTGAGTGATATTGTGTTTTGATCCTTAGGTACATGAATGATGTGAAAATGTGTGAGACATGTAGTGTTGAGATATGATGTTACGCGATAAGTGGTGGAATGACTTGATTTATGTTTTAGTAAGTTGTATTTCATTTATATGATATCTATATCTATGTTATCTTATTTTTCTCTATTAGTTAGAAATGTGATAACGTACTCCTTATGTGTTGTTTGTGTTTGGATCATGTGATGATCTCAAACTTTGTGTTCATGGGAGCAAATGGTTAGATGGATGACTATGAAGAACTTCATGCTAGAGGATATTGGAACGCAATGCTCTGATAGGATGTGGCATTAGAACATGAATTTCTGTATTAATTGCATGATGTTCTAGACAAGTAGTTTTTGTCATCTTGTTTCACATGCTGAGTCTTTAGTTCATTTTTTTTTTAGTTTTGGACGACCTTATTTTGAATTGAAGATGTTTTCATACCCTTAATTGTTAAGTTTTTAATTTGGTGACTAACGTGAATGTAAATTTTTTATCCACGTGGACTTACTTACAATTTTATTAAATAAAATTGATTTAATTAGATTTCATATTTTATATGTTTTTTTTTTCATTTATATACATGTTGGGATAAAGGATATCACAATCTTGAATTCAAATTTTAAATGTACACAATTGCATTGAATATTCAACAAGAATTTTGATCCATACTACACAACTTTTGAGTATATATTATTTTTATTTATTTCTCAACTATTTTTAACTAATATATATACATGAATATTTAAAATTTGGCTAAATTTTAATTTTAGTTCTCCTTTAATTCTTGGTCCTTAATTTTGATTTTTTATTTTGTTTTCATAATTTTGATTTAATCCTCAAGTTTACATATATTCATTTATTTGTTTTATTTTTTACATTTTGATTACATCCAGGATTTGAAATTAAAATTTAATAATTAATAAATAAGTTAATTACTTAAAATGTCCAAAATAGAAGAATTAAAAATAGAAAAAATTAAAAATTGAGCTAAAATTGTATATTTTTAAAAAATAAGGAAATCAAATCACGGATAAATAATTAAAAGGAGATTAAAATTGTAAATTAACCTTAAAAATCATTATGAATATTGATATGTATTCAAATACTACCTCCAGTCCTTAAAAGAAATAAGATTTATTATAAAACTTGTTTCTTATAAAAAAAATCTAAGAGAGTAATTTTATATTTACATAAATAAAAATATATAATTATATTAAATATTTTTTATCTTTAGGAGGCGAAGACAATAGAAAAAAATTTACAATAATTCATTTATTTTATTTAACTAATTAAATTAGATCTCTTATCAATTTATATTATATTGAATATAAAAATAATAATCTATGAGATAATAAATAAATTATATTGAAAAACCATCATGTTGCTTTGACGGTAGTTTTTATTCTTTGATACTTTCCAATATTGAGTTTTGAATATATCTTCATTAATGATGGACTAATTACAAAACCCAAAAAAGCAAAGCAAAGGAAGCACAACATTACTTTGTTTAATTTTTGCTCCTCACAGTATATGGGTGGCTGGTGGCTGAATTAATACAAGATGGAATCACTTATGATCACCACACCCTACTTTTACTCTCCAAAATTAGTAGAACCTGTGCCAGTTGAACTAGGACCTTGTTGATCCATCTATATAATGCTTCCGTAATATGTGGATTAGACTTCATGGACATTTACCGATGTACTAATTAAAATATTAGAGATTTCAGCTTTGAGAAACTGATAAATTTAGTTGGTAAGAAACTAGATTAACTAGTTTGATTACGCATGTATTTTCGTCAATCACTTTCTTCCCTTCAAAAAAAAAAAAATCAATCAGTTTCTCATAGTTATTTTCCTAAAAATTCATATGCTGCACTTGTTGCTGATCTACTCATTCAGACCTTGGTCCATGTTTAAAGGATTAAACATTGATTTCCACACGTGGAAAGCGAAGGGACGAAAACTAAGAGATTAATGCTTTTCATCATAATTGATATTTTGTTTAGGATTGATTAAGTTTTAATCCTCAAATTATGAGATTTTGAATTTTTATCCTTAAACTATTTTTTTTTAAATTTGATCCCTAGAAAATTTTTCATTATTAAAAATAGTCATTACGGTTAATATTCTCGGTTAAATAATGAAATATCATAAAATAAAGTAGATTAAATGTTACATATATGTCATATGTATGTTACATTGAAGTTCTGAATGCATTTGAAATTATTTTGGAAGTTATTAATATATTACATTTTGTTTTTGAATTAAGTAATTATTCTTTTTTGTTTGATTTTATTTGACAAGAATATACTGAATTAGTCATTATAAAATAAAAAATTAACAAGTCACTCTTGAGTTGAAAAATAAAAATCAACTACATGATCATTTAAATAGACAACTCGGTATTTAACAGAGATTACTAACGGTGGAAATTATTTATAATAATGAAAAAAAATTAGGGATCAATTTAAAAAGAAAACAATAATTTAAGGACGAAAAATTTAAAATCTTCGTAATTTAAAGACTAGAAACTTAATTAGTATTTTTTTTATAATTTGAATAAGCTTAAATATCAATATGATTTCCCCGACCCACCATGTACGTTATCATATCGGACATATTATAGCCCAATGGCGACCCAAAACCATTATATTCTGGTCTTGGAAAATTGTAAGGCAGCCCAATTGTAGCCCATTATGTGTGTGAAAATTTCTGATATAATTAGGGTCCGTGTGAAAATTTCTGATTTGCTAAAATTTACATTAGATAAATATTTGAAAAAAAGATTACGAAAGAACACAAATTAATAGATCAAGTATTTCGAATTTATATTATTTAGTAGCAACAAAAATTTTATTATGTCATTTATTTTGAATTCACATTATTTATTAGATACATCAATCTTATTTTGTCATATATTTTGAATTCATATTATCTATTGGTTATAACAATCTTATTTTTATCATGCTATATATTTTGAATTTATATTATCAACCAATTAGCTTACTTGTATATATTTTATATTTTGAATTCTCATAAATATAATAATAATGTAAATTATATTAAGATAATTAATATTAAAAAAAAAGATATTTGAAAAAATTTTATATTATTTTACTTATGTTGTCAATTGTTAATCAAACAATGCAAATAAAAAAAAGATCCTATAGCTTAAGTATTTTTGTCGCAATGTAGGTCATGACGGGACGACAAAATAAAATTAGATAAATTATTTTCCAAAAAAAGAGAAATTTTTTTATATTATTTTATATTTGAGGAAAACGTCTAGAAAACAAAAAAGAATAAGAAATGATATACGGTTTGAGAAAAAAGAAGGATTCGGGAGTCGTTTACGCACGGAGAAGATGTTATCACCTCACGCACCCGTCATGAAGACAACAACCTTTAATTGAAGGTGCTAAAAATAAATTGATTTTTTAATTATTTATTTTCTCTTGAGAACATGAATTATGTTTGTTATATTTTTTTGTTTATTTAGAAGAAGAAAGAAATATTTTTTTAAGAAAAAAGAAAAAAAATTAATGTTTTTAGTTTTTTTACTTTTTAAGGTCAACAAGGTATTTGCCCTTACTCCTATGTATTCTCAGGTGCAATAAAAAAATCAGGCTTAAGTAATTCTTTGTAGAAAAAAAACTTGTGTGTTGGGTTGATTTTTTTTTTTATTTTGAAAGATTTTAGTTTTGTAATAAATTTTGTGAAGTCCAGCAAGTTGGAGACCCAACATGATATTCACAAAATTTTCTCACACATTATTGAAAACACTATCAAGCAAGTCGGAGGTCTTGCATGGAGTGCGTGGAACGTGAAAAAGGGGAATTGAATAATCATTTGTTTGAGAATTTTACCCTTTTTTAGAAAAGACTTTAGTTTTGTGGTAAACTTTGTGAACTCAAACAAATTGGAGACCTAGCATGACATTCACAAAATTTTACTCACATGTTATTGAAACACCACCAAACAAGTTAGAGACCCAACATGAGATGCACAGAACATAAGCATGTACTAAAGAATACTAATGCCGATTTGCAAAAATAAATAAATAATTGACATATTGTTACGAAATCAAATAAATAAAATGATAACAGAAAGAGGTAGAATAAAAGTGGGGAGTACACTTAGTAATTAAGGATGCAGGATTAAAACATGAAAAAAATAAGATAATAATGAAATATTTACAATACATTATTAATTAAACTAACTAACTAGGAAATGATAAAAAGAAAATCACATCCAAGGATAAAATAAACAATTGAGATAATAAAGAAATAAAATAAAATAAAGAGCTATCCACTAATATTTATAATTATTTTACTTTTTTTTGTTTCTCTTTTATCTTTTTTTGTCAAAATCAAAAGGTTGACTTTGATTTAGTTAAGACTGACGGAGTGCTAGTATGATAGAGCTAGTCACCAACCTAAGTGTCAGGATACATATATAAAGGAGGGGGTGTAACCATCCATATTTATTTTATTTCAAAAATGAAAAAATGTGCATGTGTTAAGAAAGGGTGCATCTCCCTCCCTTCTCTGATGGTGATGTCAAGTATTATCTTTTCGTTGGTCAATTCTCCATCCTCGAGATTTGTGTTGCTTCTCATTTTTTTGCTCATTCATTTTCTCTTCCTTTTGGGTGGGGGGGAGAGAGATTATTAGGGTGTGAGAACTATTCTCTTTATCCTCTATGATAATGTGTAGCAAACTTTAAATTTTCATTTTTGTTTAAAGTTGGTAAGGAATTTTTTCATCTTTAATAATTCAGTACTAAAAAAGCACACGGAACAAAATAATTGAATGTCAAAAATAAATTATAAAAATATTATTTTATTTTTAATTTCGAAAAAGCGGTAAAAACTTGCTTTTATTTATAATTAATTTCAAAGGATTACGGAAAAGATATTAAATCGCTTTTATTTATTCTTTCAAATGATCACAGAAAAGATATTTATTTAGATCAACATGCCCTTCAAGGCTGTATTTTTTTTCCAGTGAGTCTTGGGTGATATTTAATTTATTTGTTTTTTGGTTTTTTTCTCGTTAAAAGAAACTAGATCGAACATATTTTCCGAAACTCTTAAAATTAAGTAATTTAATTTTTATAAAAGAAAAGGAAACAAAAGTATTTTCTAAAAAAAATGAAGGAGCATTTAGAGAAAACAAAACTTAATTTTCTTATCTTCATCTCTCTCTTTTGAAACATCAAGTTGAAAAAAAAATCAAATAACTTCTATTTCTTATTTTGCCTTTTGAGCCAGAAAAAAATGGACCAAACACGCTCTTAAAATATTTTAAAAAATAAAAAATAAAAATAGTTAATCTATTAATTGTTAACAACCAAAGAAAAAGGAGTTAACCGATAATTTACTTAATTATTGTTGGTCATGATTCATGAATGTGTTTAAAACTGTCAATACTCAGCGTTAACCAAATGTTCACGTTTTAAACTTTTGCTTCTCTAAACTGCCAAGGGTAAACATAATACGGAACACTTGAATTATCTAATATAAGATTATTTTATCTTAAATAGTAGTTTTAAATTTTAATCCTAATTATTCAGTAGTTATATCCGACTTGAGCACATAGTTTTTAATATGCAATGCATTAATAAGAGTTAAAAAAATGTGATTTGAACAGAATTACTTCTAAATTGTAGTCTCATGGAAAGAGAAGGGAATTGAAAAAAATGTGCATTTCTAACCCATTCGAACTAGATTTTGTTTTTCTACTAAATTGTTTTTCCTTTACATGGATAGTTCCACAAGCTGCATGTACCATGCTACTGGGCTTTCTGTTTGGTGTTTTGATGAGAGAAAACAGTAGCTGTTCGTTACAGACTGACTTAGAAGATCAGGAATTCAGAGAATGGTAGTGCCAATTAATATGGGTGTGGCATGGCAAGGTGAATTGGTGACTATTCAATTTTGAGCATGACTTAACCTATGGACCCTGCACATGCCCTTTGATACCTAACATTGCTCAATACAGGACAAGAAATTCCCAAGGATTTCAAGATGAATACGACCCATTAGATTTATTATACAGGAAAAGTCAATCATTATTCCATTGATAAATGGTCATCATTATTTTTTTGAATTTTTTTTCTTACCCTTCATTATTTCTTGTGGATGCTCATGTGGTGACAGTTCAACCATTGTCCAAAATTTTTGTATTTATTTTTAAGTACCACTTAGCACTGTGCGATTTGAGCTATTAATACAAGACGTAGTTGCTTAGTTATTATTATTTTTTTATTAAAAAAACGCATATTTCTATCCTTAAGATTTTTAATCTGAGAAAAAAAAAATTCCTATGTTAATTTTACTGTTAAAATTTGACACAATTATATGACTAATACATGACTGATTTATTTTTTAAATTATTCCAAAAATGGTAAATTAACACCTCTTAAAGTTTGAATCATGTGTGTGGCTGGGTTTTTGATCTTTTAAAAGTGGATATTTCAATCCTTGACATTTTGAAAACGTGTAAATCATCCATTAAGTTTTCTATTAAAATTTGCTTACAGTCTCGTACAAGGTTAGACATGACTCAAAAGTCTAAATGTTAATTTTCTTATTTGAGTGTATATAAAATGGTGTTTGCTTTTGGTGTTTATTTTATTGCATGGCAGGCGATTATTGATGTTACAGAGCCAGAAATTAAAGAAGAGAGAAGGCATGCAGAAACAGAAACTATGGAGAAAAAAAGAAGAGAAGAAGGAGGCATGGTGACATTGAAACACAAGTTTCCTTGTAGGGAACAGGATTCCAACAAGAAAGACGAGGAACATTCAATACAATTTTGCTCGGTTACTGACACATGTACATTGTCTAATGCCCCAAGAACAATTTAGAAAACCAAGTTTGAAGAAGAGAGCTAGCCCATGATCTGCAAGGCCAGAGCCTCTGAAATGGACCCAACCCCATCCATTTTACTACACAAGGTCCATTAAAAGCAGTACTGTACGGTCCATTTTCCACCACCCCCAACCTACGTACCCATCATCTCAAGTACATTGTTACACACACACATGACACATCCCTATACTATTGCCTACACCCTACATGCCTATTAACCTAACCCTCCAAACCTCACTTTCAATGTATTAAAGTCCTAACTGTCCTGCATTGGAAATCAAAAAGTAGAAATGCCAAACCCTCATGCCAAATTCTCTGTTTGCCATAGCCAGCAATGCACGATCTCTATTTAATACTAAGACCATAAAACTATTATATTACAGTTTTCTGTATTTTTCTCATATCTTTAATGTTGGATGTTTGACAAGATGTATCTCTAGTCATGAATATGAGATCTCTAAAGAGGATGAGTTCTTGTGAGAGAATTTTGGAAGTACTGGTTTTAAAAAATGATTTTTTTGATGTTTCTTTCACTGACAATTTTAAGAGAAAAAAAGCAAATAAAAAAACAGAAAGAAAAAACGATCCATTGTGAAGTCTCACGAAAAGTATTTTGAGGAATCTATCATTAGTAATAAAAAAAATCTTGTGAAACCCACTAGAAGTAACTTAAAATCCAAAAATAAAATCATGCTTTAAAAATGCTCTTATTGACGATACTAATGAAGTGGTCATTTGATAATTTGTACAAGTTTAATTCTACAAATTTCAAGTTGAAAATGAGATCTTAAAAATTAGTTGAAAATAAGAATATCTCCTAAAAATACTTCCACTTAATTATGGAAATTTAAATTTTGAATATAGAAATAGATAAATTTGAAATTAAAATATAAATATATTTGAAAGGAATAAACAACTCAATAAAGTAAAATTAGATGTTGAATACATTAGATAGGATAAGTGATGTGGTTTATTGAAAGAGAGGATAACTATTAAGAAAATTATCACATGAAAGTGTATTAAATATTTCTAACCAAAAAAATAAAAAAATAAACAATATTATGTTAAGAAAAAAAATGAAGTAAAAAAATTATATTTTTAATTAGTATAAAAAAATATTTTTCATATAATTTCTTTTTTTATTTCATTATGTGTTCTACTCATTCACACAAATGGAGATAAATTTCTTTGCTTCTTTTTTTTTCTTCCTATTTTTATCTATCCAAACAACACATCTTTTTCACTTTATTTCTTTTCTATTTCTATCACTCTTTTAGGATTTAATTCTGTCGTTCTTGTTTCTTTTCTTATTATTTCTTACATCTCTACTACACTGCTGAAGCATAAAAATATAAGTGAAATCTATTTAATATTCGCATTTTCTGATGCTTCTTCCTTTTAATTGCAAAATAATAATACTCACAGAAATTTTTAAGTGTAAAATAGAACTACTATCCAGAAAAGGCCTTAAAAACCAGCAGGGGGAAAATTAAGTAATATTATGATTCTTCTTGTATAGGTGAAGTTGAAGCTAAACCTAAACCTGGCCATATGTGGTAGCAGGCGCCAATCCTCAGCTGAAAGCTACCCCATTTTTGGATCATTATTAATTTGTTATGCAACCAAATTGTTGTTTAGCGTGCACAAATTGATTCAAATCAGGAATAAAATCAAGGACAGGCAACAAAACACTCCATGGTCAAAGTGATTCCATACGTAGTACAAACTTATTCAACTTACTGTCCAGTCCCTATTATGTATAATTTTTTTCCACCGGTACAATTGTACAGAATTCTCTGTGAAAAAGTTGTATAACCATGGCAAAGTCAGTATTTGCCTCCCAAAAATTGAGAATCAAAAATCTTGTAACATCAAAATATTATTAAAACAAAACAAAACAAAAACTTTGCAGCCTCTCCTGATGCAAGGACAAAAGGAAACTAGAAAGTGCAAATAATAAGTAAGCTGATTATGTAAGCTGGTATCCATGTTGAAATAACTAACTTGTAGGGCATTGACAAAGACTATCATATTATGTTAGAACAAAATACAAAAAACATACAAGTTGTTGTGTAACACCTAAAAGGTTAAACAAAGCCTAACTTGAACTCTTTCTAGACTAATAAAGAGTTATTAAATAAGACTTAGAAATAAGCCCATCATCAATATTTTTTCAAGAAAAGTCCACCAGAAGCCATTAGTAGCACAGCTAGAAAATCCCTTAGAGGCTATGAAATGGAAAGTCTCATTCATATCCCCATTGATCAGCTCAGTTTTTGAATCAGATTCTAACAAATTGACCTCTTTCTGGCATGGCTTTACCCCATATGGAACATGGCTTGATGACATTAGTCCAATTTGGTAGCAAAGGTTTGGGTTGTTCCAAGCCCCAAAACGCCTTCCCATTTTTCCAAAAAAGTCTTTAGAGAAGCTAAGCTCTCCTGTGAGATTGTTTCCACTAAGGTAAAGTGCATTGAGACAAGGCAGAGTTTCCAGCTTTGGTGACGGGTTCCCTGTGAGGTTGTTGTCACTAAGTCCCAAAAATCTCAACCTCTTTAATTCTGATAAAGACTCAGGAATTTCCCCTGTCAATCCCATGTTAGATAGTTCCAAAATGGCCAAATTCTTGAGGTTTTCCCACTTTAGGAATCTGACGTCTCCACCCAATGGATTGTTGGACAAAACCAATTCCTCTAAGGAGGACATCTCTTGCAAAGACAAGGTCAACCCTCCAGTGAACCTATTATTCCTAAGGTCCATAAGGGTCAGATTCTTAAGATTAGCAAATTGATTTAGAAGATTCCCTTCAAGGTGGTTGTTGCTCACATCAAGCTTCAATGCTGAAGTTAAGCTCCCAAGTGTCAAAGGCAAAGAGCCAGATAATGAATTGCTACTTAAGTCAAAGATTAATAACTCATTTAGCCCATCAAAAACATCTGGAATCCTACCAGTAAGATAGTTTCCAGCAAGAACAAGCTTCTTCAACTTGATGAGATTGCCAATGCTTGATGGTATTTCACCTGTTACACTATTTTCTAATATTACTAGTGATTGGAGGTTCTTGAGGACACCAAAACTTGAGGGGATGTTTCCGATGAGACCCGGGTTTGATCTAAACTCCAGTGATTCTAAGCTGCCTGCCAGTTTCTGCCAGTTTCCAGTGGGGATGGTTGCTGGAAACATGTATTGTGATTGAGAGCAATTGAAGAAGGATAGAGATTTCAGGTGCTTGAGCTCAAATAAATGTTGTCTAAATTCCAAATCTTGAGCACAACTCAGAGAATTGTCATGGACCGGTCCAATGTTCAAGGCAGTTACATACCAAAATCCATCAAACAGATCACAAGAGACCCCCTACAGAAGAAAACAAACACAGAAAACACAATTAAACAAATAATTAATCACCATGTTCTAGTTAAGTTACAATTTCAGTATTGAATTGCAAAGAGTGATTACATGGTTGAAGGGGCAATAAAATTTCTTGTTAGAAAAAAAATAAAAAAGAGGGAGGAGGACAGCTACTGAGAAACAATTGATACACAAGGGATGAATGATCAACTGTAGAACTAAGCCAAGGGATTATACTTTTACCTTTCTGGCATCCAGCAGAATTTAAAAAGCTTAGGTTCACCTCAGAGTTCATTTATGAAATTGAGTGCAAAGTCTTATTTATATGGTCCTATTAACAATTAGCCAAAATCTTCAAGAGTAAAACAATGTTGTGTGTTCAGAGTTTCACTGTTGATTGTGAAAAAGTTTGTGCAAGTCATTAACCAAACAGGAACTATAACCTTGTAGCTATACTATTCCTACTGACACTCATCAAGAAACCATAGCCTTACAAAAACAAATTTGAACTGTCCAAACCTTATCTCTAGTACAGTACAAAGTAGTTGCTTGGACAAGTTGCAGTAAAAGGTACCTGAATTGGAGTCCAACCACAAGGATCTGGATATAGATCTGAGCCATTCCAGGAATCACCAACAAAGCCTTGAATGGTGGAGTATAGAGCTTCCTGCTCTGCTTTCTCCATAGGAGCTAATATATCAAGGTCTTCTTGTCCACAGCTTCTTGCACTCAGAGAGAATATGAACATCACAAATATGGCATGACTAATAGCTTTGATTCTCTTCATGATGCTAATGAGTCAAAACAGGACTATCAGGCAGAGGAGAAATTCAAGATGGACGAAGCAAAATTGATTCAAACAACCACCACAAGTACTAGGAGGTGCTTGGCTTGAAACCTTGAATTCAAGTGCATCTTATGGTTGATGTATCACATATGCGTTTCTCATTTTAGAAGAGGAAAGAAAAAAAGAGAGGAAGAAAATCTTCAAGTAAATTATAACAAAAGATGCAAGATAAAGAAGGGTGAAAGTTGAAACAGATGACTGAATATCCCTCAGCAATGAAGTGGGTAGTATCTAGACAAATACCCCAACATGGGCCCTTACAGAAAACTACAGTTGTTTTTGGAAGAGCACGGGTTGTAGTATCAAGAAAGAAAGAACAAGATCCTGAATTTATGCTCAAACTTAGAAGGATAGTGGGAATGGAGGAAACACAAAAGCCGAGCAAGAAACCTGACCTCTTCCTTCCTTGTTGTGTTTATGGAAAAACTAAGGAAGTATATATATTTATAAAATATATAAGAGACAACAAGACAATGTCTTAGCACAGCTCTCGAAGCTCAAAGTCATAATAACAATGGCATTAATATATGATCAGAGCAGAAGCAAAGCCACTCCGAGGCCTATAAAACGGAAGCAAAAAAAGTTAAAAACAGTTTTTCCTTTTTTATGCAGCTATGCTATGCAAATTGCACACCCTATGTGATTGTCTTATTGAATACCATTATTAGACTAGTAATGTCTATGGTGGAAATTATGTAGTATGAAGTCTTAATTAGTAACAACTATTAAAAGTGTTATAGGTAGTTGGAGGCAATAAAGGGGTTAGAGTTGGAGGGATTAGTTGAAGCCTTGAAGGAGCGTTGAGTTGAGTTTGCGTAATACTAGTTGGGGACCATTGTCCATGCAAAAGGAAGAGGTGCATGTAAAAGCATGCAAGACAAATAAGGTTTTTTATCCGTTATTGCCTCGTTGTCTAGTGTTTTTTTTTTTTTTTTTTTTGGCTGGTGATTTTTTGACAGCACCATTGAAACTAAAAGGACAAGAGAGAGCACAGTGGCTAGCTTTCAAGAGTGTGCACTTAATCACATTGCTACATAATACAGTTAGCCCCAGAGTTGGACCATACCGCGTACCACTCGTTGAGTCTATTTTTCTCCTCAAAATTTGTAGCCATGTATGACAAATTCTCTTTTCTAACATTTTCTTGTTAACATGTATATTAACTCTGTTAGTCTAAGTTTATTTTAAATGTAAGTAGGTAAATAAACTTTTCCCTTTATTTAAAAGTGGATCGGCTCGTTAAAACTTGCGAGTAAATATGTTTGCACTTGCTAGAGAAAATTAAGAGTGGACACAGTTTGAAATGCAAAAGCGAAAAAGACAATCTCTTTTGTGAAACTTCTTTCAATGAAACCATCAATTGCTTGCAATTTAAGAAGATAAAGTTTTAACGTAGATTGGTTTCGTGTATGTTGCCACGGAATTCATAGTTGGCACAATAATTATCATAAACTATCGACTCTTTAAAAAGATGCTAGATGCTTGATGCTAATAGATTTTCCTGACAAAAATTGCTCAATATTTTTTATCAGTAAAATTTGCTCAATATGACAGTATTTTTTCTTTCATTTCGATGGAAAAAATGTTTCTTCTTCCAAATTTTAATTCGTAATTTGAAGGGAAAAAAATGTTCACGTGAAAAATATACAATGTTATATTTTACAAATTTTATATACCTGTTTTTGTATTTTATGAATTGAATAAACATATATTAGTCAAAAAGATTTAATTTAGTTGATTGAGAAGTGCTGTGTGAATTGTTATAAATCTTTTTATACTGATTTTTATTCTTACGCATAATAAAAAAACAAAAATTTAAGAAAATCATAGGTATATCAGAGTTGCTAAGAAAAGTTGAAGATAAATTAATTATAAGCAAATTTGTTCCTTTTGACTGGTTTTATATTAACTAACAGCGGGTTTTTTTTTTTTTTTGTGATTGGAACGTATAGAGAAAGCTGGCTATATATGTATGAGCCAAAGCTGAATTGTTAAATAAACTGCAAATAGCCTAATCCATTAACAGGCTTTAATTAAAAGTTCTCAATATATTCATGGGGCTGTCGTAGCACCAATTGTTGGTAAGTGTAATTCCATGATAAGACATGAGATTGTTATATCATACTAAACCTAAATTTCCTGTGTTGCTATGGAGAAAATCAAACTCCAAATGTCTATGTTCTAACCTATGTGAGCAGACGAATATATATAAAATTTAACCGATTTCAAAGTTTTTTGTGCTCATAACATTGGAGCAATGGTCTGAGATTACAAATTAAATATCCAACCAATACAATTAAATTACAAAGTTGAGGTAACAAGTTTATTTGCACTAGCAATTTGATTTTTATTTTTTTTTAACTTTCTTAAGATTTTTAATATCTACTTTTATTTATTGTATATGAACTACAATAACTTAATTTCTATATATTATAAGTATAAAAAGTTTTATAGAGTCAATTAATAAAAAATATTGACAAATATTATGATTAATGTAATTGTCATATAAATCACCAAATTTACTATACATATCAAATTGTAACTGAATAATAATATAGAAATTCTTTAAAATATTTGTGCATCTAAAGGGGTAGACCCGAAAAGTGATAGAGATAGGAAGATCGTTCCTCTCAGTCCTAATGACAGTGAGATTGAACACCCATTAATCTTCATGCCTAAAGGATGAGAATAAGTTTGAAAAGGTTAAAGAAGAAATGAAGAGACTGAAACTTGCCTTGTTATATCATGTTAATTAGTAATTTGTGCAATTTTGTACATGGGTTTTTTTAGCCCCTTAAATATTTTGGGTTTTCCCATTTAATGGCATGTAGTAATGTTTGTACGTAAATTGCACACGACTTGTAATTTGTATGGGTAGCATTTCAAGAAGTACTGATGATCCACACTCAAAATAACCATGGTTTTAAGACCAAATAAATGACCATGATAGTGCATTGATCCATCAAACTCACCTAATTAATCATCATCACCCTTCCCGTGTAAAGGAAATTTGATGAGAATGGGAGAAGAAGATGAGGGGAACCGAACCACTTGTAAGTACCACTTATTGAGAAAAAAGAAGAGAAGATTCAAAAGAAAAAAGACCCATATGAATACTTAGTAGTAAGGACCACCCTATACTAGGGGATGGGGAAGGATAATGAAGTCATAAAAGGTTAAGCATGTGTAGCCAAAGGCAGCACAACTTTGTCACCTTTCATCGAGGGACTAATATAGCTTGATAAGTCTTTTTCCTGTCCTACTCTCTTTCCTACAAATTTTGTGGCTGCCCTTTGAGATATAACACTTCAGTCTATAGTTAATAATTACCCCCGATAAAAATGACGAAAAAACAATTAGTTTGTGTGTGTTTGAATGTAATTTTGTTAAATTTCTTTTTGTTTTCCAATAACCTGATTTGTAGATTGCATCAATGGTCAATAAAAAAGAAGAGGGAATTACCTTATTTAGCCTCAGGTTACTCCACCTATAAGAGTTGCTCATTTAATCGGCTAATTATTAGCATAAACGTGTTTCAATTCACAAAGACCTTTATTCAAACCATGCTGCCAAAGCAACATATATACATATTTATTTTTTAGTTGGCAAGTTTCTTGGTCCAAATCTGCTATAATCATTCAAATTAAACTAGCTTGAATGCTACACGCTCCTTTTTTTTTTTTCAAGTTAAAAGTGTACGTTTCTGGTCAACTACTTCATACGTTCCATTTCCATTATAACTATGATTATCGTGGAATAGAAAACAATTATCTCTAAATAATTATTATTTTAGCTTTTCAATTTATAACTATGTTTTTTCACTTATAAGAAATTCTATTGTCCTGAAATATGTACTAATTATGTTACATTTTTTTAACACACGCATTTAAATTTCTTCATTGTTATAAGAAATTCCTAAACTAGAAAAAATGAACATAGCATTAAATGCATTTTGAAAAAAAAAAGGTGAATGTTGACACGTTTGAACTTTTTCGACATTGATAACATGTGTTCACATCTTTCTTGAGTGGGTTTACAAATGTACTCTATGTCTCTATCATGATCTGCGGGTAGAATGTGTGAGATACATCCAATTTTACTACAAAATAGGCACGGATGTTGACAAAGTTAGTGATAATTTTTAATTATTATTACGTTAAATTACTTATTTTAAAATTTAAAATATTGACCAAAAGACTAATGTTATTAACAAAAAATGAGAAAAAAGATCAAAATAAATATTAAAAAATATAAATGATCAAAATGAAATATTTAAATTTTAATATAAAAAAATAAAGGATCAAAAGTAATATTTATCTTAATATAAAAGAATGTACATCGGATGGTTAGGATATTGATTAACATTTGTGGGTAAATATTATGTAATTTAATTGACATTATTAGAGGCATTAATACATAATTGAATTTGAAATACAATGTAATAAAATTTCAATAAAATGTAATATCCGTTAAGAGTATTATTCCCATAGTTACAAAATATTTTCTATGGGTAAAGCTAGTGTAGGCGGGAGACATGGCCCCAGTGCTTAAAAAACACTCCTTTAAAAAAAAAATTAAAGAACTTTTCAAGTTTTTCATTTGGTTTTTCAAAAAAATTAAAATTAATATTTAGTTCCCAACATATATACCACTAATTAGGGTTATTTTTTTGCACATATCGAGGCTCGAGGGCAAAATCTAGTGGTGTATGGGTTCTGTCGTTTTGCTTGGACGCTATCTTATTTTCTGTTGTTGATGATCACATTCACATTCACATTCACATGCAAAGCTGAAGCATATCACCTTCAAAATTGATAAAGGCGCCTATAACTATAATTGGTTTTCTACTACCTAGTTATTTTATGCCAATCCAGTCCCTCTTATCTCTTGCTCTAGTGTTTGCCATAATTAACCTAATAATATCTATATTCTTTCTGAATTTTATTGTTATCATATTTTAATGCTCCTGACCGTATTGATCTCGGCTATTAAGGTCCTGTCTACATACGTGGCACATATATATTTGTCAATTGCGGGATAACTATTTATGAGAATGGAGTAATTTTATCAAATTCATTATTAATTATCTTTATACTAGTTTTTTTATTATCATAATATATGGAGGTGGAATATCTATTAATTTTATTAACAATTAATATATGTTTTTTCAACCACATCTTAAACACAAAACTTTATTAATAAAATCTACCCAATTTTATTTGAATCAATAACATATTAGTATCTTTATTCTAAATTACTAATTTTTTAATTAATAGCCATCAACAATGTATTTCACAAATTAAATTACATTCAACACTTTAGCACATTTCGATCTTAAATTTGGTTAGAAAAATGTGTCGAGATACAAGGATGAACATATATATGAATGGTAAGGTTCTCAAAGAGTGTGTTTGATTCACTAAAACACAAAGGACTGAACAATACAAAAATATTTGTTCAACAACATTTGATTTAAAAAATGACTAAAGAACAATACAAAATAAAGAATGATGGACTAAATAATTATTCAAAAATAAACTTATAATTTATTAAATCCTCGTACAACTTTTTGTTCAGTGTCTAACAAAGATAAATTAAAAATATAATATTATTCCTATTTTCTGACTTTTTATTATCTCACACTTTTTTTTCTTTTTCATATCGTACCTTGGTCGTTGCCAAAAGTTGTATGGATTGTTGCTATTTCCTTTTTGCTTATTATTTCTTTTTTTTCCTTGTTAATTTTTTCAAATGTTCCTTTTTGCTTATTATTTCTTTCTTTTCCTTGTTAATTTTTTCAAATGTTCCCATCGTCATCTTCCTTCTTCTCGCTATGTTTTTTTTTTCTTTTGACCAACTCTACTGAGATCACGTCGTGCTACCATGTCGTCGCTACCATCACCGTGACCCGATGGCGTTAAGGGCCGTGCCTCCTCTACAAAAGTGTCTCTCCTTTGTTGCGCCGTCAAGGTGCTCTTAATGCACCAAGGGTTTTATAGTAAATTTACATTATTTTGTCCAATATATATCAAATAAAAATACAACACAAAATTACTTGTATTGTGCATTGACCACCAAAGAGCTATATTACAAAAAGTTATCATTTGACTCAACTACTTGTTTAGCATTATTCTATATGTCCTGTCTTTTTAGCAAATCAA
Source organism: Glycine max (assembly GCF_000004515.6). Taxonomy (NCBI): domain Eukaryota; kingdom Viridiplantae; phylum Streptophyta; class Magnoliopsida; order Fabales; family Fabaceae; genus Glycine; species Glycine max. The sequence goes on from NC_038256.2 coordinate 42,312,751, forward strand.
ACGCATCCTAAGAGTATAATACAATTTCAAAAAAATAACATACATAAGGGGGTGTTTGGTTTGGTTGTTTTCTGTTTTTCATTTTCACTGAAAACAAAAAATGGTGATGAAAATGTGTTTGGTTGGATTTTTGAAAACATTTTCAGTGAAAATGAAAACAAGAAACAACCAGAAAATGAAAACAATAAAATCTCGTTTTCAGTGTTTTCAGTTAAAAACAGAAACCTCATTTTGGGTAAAATGAAATTGTGGTGGCAATAAATATAATTTTAAGCAAATCTAAAAATACAAAAAGACAAGAAGTCAATATATCATACATTTTTAGTATTTTTATTTCATGAAAACAGAAAACAAAAAGTCAAACCAAACATATTTTCAGAATTTTAATCTTTTGAAAATGAAAACAGTTTTCAGAAAATGAAAACAAGAAATGAAAACAGAAAATGAAAATGCAAATCAAACACACCCTAAATGTCTTCTCAAATAACCAATCGCATTGCATTTTTTCATCCTACACAAAGTTTGTTATTTAAGAATTATAAGAGACAAAGAGGGAAGAGAGAGATCATGGATTCATGAGCTCCAGAATAGTGTTTGGTTAAAGAAAAATGTAGAGGAGAGAAGAGTAAATATTTTTCTTTAAACCTTTTTATTTGATTTAATTTTTAGGAGAGAAGAGGAAATTGGAGAAGAGTAAAATTCCTTGTCACCCAATTTTAGCTTCTCCACTATTGAATAAAATATCACTTGCTTTCCAAGAATCATACTCTGCATTAGAAGAAGCTTATGACAGATAGGATTTAAAGAATTTTCTGAAGATAACGAGTATAAGACGGCTACTAGTCAATTACACTTAAATAAGAAAAAAAAAATCAGAATCCCTAGAATGGAAATTAATAATCGCATGACCATGAAACATAACGTTCTAGTGTAAGAGGAAAGTGGGTCAGAGAGGTAATCAGATGAGAAAAACTTCCAGAGTTAGACACTTTTGCAATTTATTTTAGCCAAACACACAATGCAGCGTTTTATTTATTTATTTATTTTTAAAAATATTGTCCGAAACACAAGTTGCACCTCAAAATTCTAGTAGCAGTAACAAGCAAGACATTAAGTCTAGAAAGAGAAAGGAGTTGTGGCATAATATGGCTGGAGTTGCTTTGGAGTTTGGACAGCACAGATTACGGATGAGCATTCTTGAGAAAAATATTTACACTGTATGCAAATTTGAAAAAAATAATAAATTTACTGGACTATGGAATCGGAAGATGGTAAAATGACTTCAGAAAATTATTAGACATTTAAGAGAATTTCACACAATTTTTCAATGAACAATTTACCAATTGAATTGAAATAATTGTTTCAGAAATCATTGAATTATTCTTATAAATTGTTGAATGAGATAAAAGTAATTTATATTTCATTCTTTATCACTACAAGACACTTTTATACCGAGAATTTAGCCTAATTTTAACATTATGTATACTTAAATGGTAGAAAAGTAGAAAACTTCAACTAAGATATATTTTGTCATATATATTTTAAAATAAACAATTTCATTATAAATATAATATCATATACAAAATATTAACTGTTAAATAAAAAATTTAAATATAAACTATCACTGTGTGTAAAGATATAAATTATCAATTTATCACTAAAGGACACTTTTATACTGAGACCATTTTTGAAAGTCATGGCCTCTGTCATCAGATTGCTCTGGACTATGAACTGCCACAGAATCTTCCTGTGCTTTATCATCGGCATCCTACTTAGTTGTTGCAACCTCCTTCAAGATAAAACGATTTATGAAAATTTGCATGGCCAATTACGGAATAGAACATTAGAGTATCTTTAAGAGTTAAGTTTTCTGGAGAGGACAAATTCTTCTTCCCTAATATACTCTATTTTAATATATTTTTTAAAATAAACAAAAATAAAGTGATAGATTAACATAATCTTTTATTTATTTTTATAAGCATTATAAAACTATCTTAATTTAAAAATAAAATATTTGCCCTCCATTCCATTTCCCTCCAAAACTTAACTTCCAAACATAGCCTAGACTTCATAAGGCTACCACCACCAGTGTGTGGACTAATTAAGGATATCCTCACTCAATAATTAAGAAGTGGAAACTGTGACAATTATAATTGCCTTTATCATTCCCTATGCTTCATAGACACAAAAGAAAACTCATGCCAAGCACGAATTGGTGCAACTGGTTTTCAATTCCATATCTATGTGTACAGCCCATAACCCACAATTGGTCCAGGGTGTTCTCCTGCGTAGTCAATTATGTTTGCTTCCTGAGCTCCAGTTTGTCAAGTTTATCATGTTTCTACACCTGTTTTTCTTCTTTTTGCATTTGAATTACTCCCTTGGAGGATTTCTGAACACTACAAAATTGATAATTGTTGCACAAGCTAAATTTACTTTTTCTTTAAAAAAGAAAAATAATCAAGGCAAGTTATCTTTCACCCTTGCAGCAACATACTATAAGTAACTTGGCCATCTGAGCTTTATAGCCAAAGATATCAGCATTGACCTAATGACTTCGGGTAGAAAAGGCTTTAAACCGCACAGAAACTTATTTAGGAAATGAAGGCCAGAACCAAGTAAAAATGTTAATTTTTGTAGATGGGCCTGCTATGTTCCTGATCCCCACAGGTAAAGGCAAACATCGTGAATTAAGAATATTTCTCTGATATATAAGCCACTGAAATAAAAAAAAATAAAAAATATGAGCACCAAAAGAAGGGAGATATCAAAAGATAAACTGAACTGGCCAAAAGTGTATACATTAGTTCCAGCTGTTAGGTCCACAACCTCCTCTGCCATCATGAAATCTGAGGCATCTCCGCTGGGGTCTTCTTCTGCCTTGGTGGAAGCTAGTTTTACTGGCTCAATCCACAAATCACCAGAGTGATCTACAAGAAAGGAGTATAGATTTGCTTTAGAATAACTTTTTTGCCACATCAAAGAGTAAATGAAGAGCAATGCACTTAACCATTTCAAATTTGCCATGATAAGTTAAAGAAGTCATAGAAGCAATCTTGAGGATCATTTCTGGACTGCTTAAACAATAAGCACATCAATCTGGCAGAGAACAGCACAAAACAGTAATTAAAGGGTAAAACCTTTTGCACGGTTATATACAGCATCGTCTAGCCGTGAACGATACTTTCCATCTTCGTTGTTGAACTTCAACTTAATTTGACGGGGTGTTTTACCAGGGAAAAGCAGTTCAAGCAGAGAAAAAGCTGTGCCCATCGTTCTAACAGCCTATGTCAAAATAATAAAAAAGGAATTAGGTAATTTGCTGTAATGTACAGCTCTTTCTGCCATCCTCCTTCTCTCAACTCCAAGAAAAAACAAAGTTACCATGTGAATAGTTGCGTTAAAGAGAAATAATAATGTCAGACATCTTGTGAGAGTTAAGCAAATACCTCATAAAACCGTTGAGTGTCTTGTTTTGACCATGTTTCCCTAGGTGCCTTTTTCATTAAAGACTGGTGATTGAATAAATGGGAAGTTGATGTAATCCCTTCATTGGCTTGATCATCATATGGGTCTCTACCATCTTCTGAACATGAGAACTCCTCTTCATCATAAGCACCAGCCTCATGAAGAGAAACTCCACCACTGCAGATAAATATTATGCAAACTGAAATTTATTTACTAGTCCACATGGCAATCAAAAGAGACGGTAAAAAGTAACAACAGCCAGTGTAAATGTAAACTCTTACTAAAGCAGAGTACCTTTGATTGGTGGAAGACATATAAAGTCATCGCCTCTTTTTTCTACATAGGAAAACAAATGGAAAGGTTGGTGAAAATTTAAGCCATAGTGTCATACTATGAGACTAACAATTGTTAGACATTGCAACACAAGGATTAGAATAGAGTATACACACCGCCAGCCGCTCCCTATGTTCTTCAAGTAAAATAGTATCCTTAATAGGTATTTGTCGTAGATCAAGTTCATCCTCAGGAATTTCCAGCAGAGCCTTGTCCACTATGAAAAAGAAAATCTTTTGCATAAGTATATAACCAAAGCTGAAAAATTAAACACAAATTTCTTCAGGAATTTCCAGCAGAGCCTTGTCTAGTAAGTTCTACCACACCTTTTTCTTCATCGAGTTGAATGAGAGAACTTTTTGGGAGGTTCCTCAGACTTTTCTAAATCATCATTAGCCTTCTTACGCTTTCGAGATGTTTTTCCACTTTTAGCCACAAGTTTCTTCTGTGAACTTGTTGATACTCTTTTTTTCTTGGATGGATTATCGACTTCATAGTCATCGTCAAGGTCATTATTATCTTCAACATCCTCATTGAATGAACTGTTTGCAGGTTTACGAGTTGCTTGTTTTCTCAGCTACCTTGAGGTTTTACCACCTTTATCCTCCTCACCGGCAATAGAAGATATTATGTTCTTCCTTAGAGAAAATGATGTTGAGCCATCCTTTTTTCTCTTATTAGAATCCTGACAAGCATGGTTAATGACATGAAAAGTTATATACAATCAGATTCACAAGTCAGAAAAATGAAAAGAGAAAAAAGGAAAAGGAAAAGTCATAGTAACTGATATTTACTTCTTTTTCCCTCGTAACATCTGCATGCAAAGAATCAGCCAATGTGGGACTATCTGCAGCATTTGTCAACTCTTCATGCACTGGAATTCCAGAAGTTGGATCTTCGCCAGATTTCATGGATTGATAATGAAAGACATCATCACCTGGGCGGGCAGGATTCAAGTCCACAATTTCCTGATACCAATAATAATCATGATCAACATTATTTAGCACTTGTAGAAAATTATCGTATCTTTGAAATCATATAATCTTCACCTCTGTTTCCGACCTATTGCTAGTGTGAGTATCATCCTCATTGAGGACTGCAGCTTCATTGAAGGCTAATGAATCTTGGGGGGTATGATACTTGGGTGGTATCACATTCCCCAAAAGAGTTAATAAAACTAAAAGCAGGTGAGACAAAATTTTCCTCTGCACCCTTCTCATTGAAAGAATGAAGGGCTGGTTTTCCTACACACAAAATTTTTCCAATCACCACCGAAGAAACCCATGGTCTCACATACTTACAAATTACGGTTGGTTGGGAGCCAGTCAACCATAACAATGAGATTTAAAGGCAGCAGCACAATAAAGTGATGCTCTCGAAAGCAAAAGATTTGAAGAGAGTTGATGTAATTTGGGAAATCACAAGGAATATAGTAACTCACTTGTATCAGTGGCAGCTTGGGTGAGAAAATCATTAAGAGATTCCAGCCCAGAAAATATGTCTGCAGCCTGTAAAGTACAAAATCCATCAATGCTTAGCAAATTAATGAAATAGAAAAACAACCATTAATTTTTCAATTACCTCTCCGGATGATCCAAAGCTAGAAGGCCAATCTCTAGTTCCATTATGAACTGCATCCTCTGAATACATAGCATTGGAATCCAGTTGGGAAGGAATTGTTGCTGCCAAGCTCTTATTCTTCAGAGAATGGAATACTTGAGCTGGTATCATCAAACTTATTGGGTAAATCAGTTTTCCTAAGAATCTCTGATGTTGGCAAAGGAAAACTGGTTGATTGGTTTAGCCCACCACTGCCATCACCACATGACTGAAAAGATTGAAAGTTGTTTGTGCAAGAAGTAGGCAACTCAACAGACTTTTCCATCATAACATTAGATGAAGCAGAAGCAATTGCAAGCGTATTGCCTACTCTAGGCTGTGGCTTAATCTTGGGTTTAAATTTATGAGCTACAATAAAAACCAAATACAGATAACTCATATTTTCAGTGATACGTAGCATATTTAATTATTTACAAAACCATCAATATCGCTAACCACACTAACAATTCCTAGCACCAGGATCACGGAGGATGTTGCTGAAGGATCCGATTCAAATTCTGCAGATACTGCCTGAAACGTATTCCCACCTTGATCACACCCATCTGAACCAGTAGAATTTAATGGAAAAAAGATAAAAAAAAAAATCCACTTGTTCTTTTCCAAAGTTTGACTTTGAATCAACATTGCTCTGAATCATTGCAACCTTATTATCTGAAGAACTTTTGAAGCCCAAATCCGTGCCAACTTGCAATGAATTGTCAATAAGTTCCAAACATTAGCTGCTATCAAGAAATGAACTTACCCCATTTTTATGTGCTTCTTTCATCCTATCTATGGTTGAGCAAGTTGCAGATGGAGCAGCCACATAATTCAATTAATTTTCTACAGCATTAGCAGGGTGAACTGGTGGTGTTGTGCCTAAACCGTGTGATAGATACGAAATGAATCAGGAAAATTTAATTCAAGTGATAACTCACATTGTGACACGTACAAGTCCAAGATGAAGAAAAGTGGTTTCATACAGACAAGCAAGGTGAACGCATAACTTACCATTATTGAGGTTGGCCTCAGGAACGAAATTAGTGACTGAGCCCCCCCTCAAAATCTAAATCTGCCTAAAATTGAAAAACAATTTAAGGAAAAATAGGTTACCAATACTACATATTAACATTGAAATCAATATAACCATCAACAAAAAAAGGAATTTACCTCAAACACTGGTTTTAAGAAGTTTGTAGAATTCTGATCAGCATCAACTTCAGATGCTGTGATTGTTGAATCATCCACCAAGGCTGCACTATCTCCTTTGGCAGTAACTTGTTCAGCACTTACTACGTGCAGCAGGGCCAGTGGTAGAAGATCATCAAAAGGATCCATTGAGGCAACTAATTAGGTGGAGTACAGTGTACAGTTGTATGCCACAAGCCCAAATCTGGAAACAACAGAAGAATTGTCCCGGAAATGCAAACTTGGAATTTAGATTATGATAGCAATTTGACATTCATAGCAGAGGTAGTTAAACTTAGAAAACAGTTTATTAATCATCTAAATAAAAATATGAAGGTCTTCATCAACAATATATGTTGATAGTTTATATAACAAATTTGGTACGCAGAAAGAGTATGAAACAACAATTTGGTTTTAGAAGAAATATCCATTACGTTCATTGCATCACAATATATATATATATATACCATCATGGAGATTATTCCATTACTTTTATTGACGCGTTTCCTCCGGCGCTTAGTTCCATTATTGCTGAGGAAGCTTGCAGTGTTTCGTTGCCGCGCTTTGTAGCTCTTAGTTGTTTTGTTTCTCCACTTCTGTATCTAAACAGAAATTGATGAATCCGGTATTATATCTTTTAAATCATATTATAAATAAATGATAAATAATAAATAATTATATAATGATTTTTTTTTTCTAGACTAAGATATCCCCCACATTCAAAAACCACGATAAATATGTAAACATGCTTAAACAACTTAAGTCATCCACTAAATGTATTGAGCAAATAATTAATTCTTGCAATTTTATTATACTATTTTTTTAAAATCAATCAAATAAATCATTAAATCTTACGTGAATTTTGATTTTACATATGGCAATCAATTTATTAAATTTTATGGATTTTTCTATAATGGATGATATTTATAATTTAAATATTCAAACTTTCCCTTTTAAAAAGTATTGGTAGTATAAATAATTTATTCAACGAATAGCAGTCCTTACGACGCCCATTTATTGGGAGTAGCAGTAAAAAAAAATTGACACGGAAGTTTATATTATTAGATTTTTATATATTAGTAAAAAATAAGATAATTAAACGTATATTTAAGAATTAATGAGATAATAAATATTTCTCAATAATGGGTCAGAAAAAATAACAAAATATTTAATTTTCCGAATTATTAAAAGGTTGTTTTTTGTTTGATTAAAAAAGTTTATATCTATATTTATTTAGGTTAAATTTTTAAAGAATATATATAATATTAAAATACCATCTTATTAAATTTGTAAAAATAAGTTATGAGAAAATGTAAACGAAATTAATTACAAAATTTGTTATATTATGTGATAAAAACTTTATCCGTATTGTCTATGCAAATAATATTATAAAATATTAATTCAAAATGAAATTTTGAGATCATAATTACTGAAGAAATCATAGGAATATGGGTTAATACTATTTTAAAAGGTGTAATTATTATTATCATTAAATACATTTCAAATCTTATTAATTCTATATTTAGCTCTTTTATGAGAATGTTTCAATTAATCAATTTATTTTTTGAAGTGTATGATATTGTCAAGTGTAGGTTTTCTTTTTTAATTTCAATTCAATTTATTGCTTAGAATGTTTTAGAAAGTGAGAATATCACATGTAAAGATTTCTTTTGTGTATAATATAACTATAGATATAGAAGAGATAGAAAAATAATTAAAGTTATTCTAAGAGTAACTTTAAACTTTAAAATTTAACGAGTTTAGATTCTTTCTATTTTTTCTCTATTTCTTTTATTATTGAGCTTTTGAAAAAATAAATTTTATTCCTCATAAAATATGCATCATTTTTATTTTATTTATTTTCCTAAAAGCGTATAAAAATAGAAAAAATGGAGGAGAAAAAAAGGGATCCATTTCCAAAGTGAACACCTAATAAGATGAACAAGTTCCGTATTAAAGCCAAAAAGAAGACTAGCATGTGATGTGTAGGAAAATAAAGTACCTGTTTTGCAAGCATTGAATTTCAGGCTTTACTTAATGATGTTTATCATCTATATCAACTTTGGCATTATTTCGTTTTTGTGGCAATCCTAATAGAGCTTGCCGTTGAGTAGACCCACTTGCTCCGAAAACTTCTACCCCAACAAATCAGACAAATTTAAAGCCCTTGATCTAAATATATTGTAGGTCCCTACCAAGAAAAAGAATCACACATTTTTTTTTACAGGATCATACAATGTTCCTGTTTTTATATTATTCTTTTCAAATGGCTATTTTATTTTTAATCCCTGGAAGCTTTATAATGCACTAAGGAAAAAGGTTCATTATTTAATTTACTTGCAATTATTGACGTGTCTGTATGTGTGATTAAGACAAATTTTATGCTAAAAATTCAAATAAGAGTTCTATTCTATATTCGATATAAAATGATTCTCGTAATATTATTCTCGTAAAGTAAGTTCAGATTGTACGTAAACTATGGCCTCTAATATAGATTTTAGACTGTGGATATGCTATCTTTTATTTCATAATAATTAAATGCATCAGAAGGGTGGGAAAGTCTGTGGTATAAGTCGTAGTTAGGTGTCTTGCTTAGTTGTATTCTTGTTGGTAGTTGAAAAAATGTCAAATGAAATCAGATGCAGAATTGAATATTAAAACATTATAATATCAAATCTCTAAATACTTTAAAGAAAAAATCAAGTGAGATGATTAAAATTCATGAAATAAAAGAAGTATCATTAATTCTTAAAAAAATATCATTAAGATCAAGTATTACATTTATCACTTAAAAGTAGCTTTGTAAAGAAAGGATAGAAAGATAAAAGATAAAATATGTTTCTTTTTCAGCAGATACGATATATTCATTAATATTAAGATAATCTTTTTTTGATTTTATTCTTTTGAATTATTTTTTATTATATTTATTTTTAATTATTATTATTTCTATTATTATCACCTAGTAATAATATAATATCCATCTAATCACATCAAGTTATATTTTACTTTAAATGTTAGAAACATAATAAAGCTTGAATGGAAATAATCAAAAGAATGATTCTTTGAAAACAATAAGAAGAAAAAGAAGAACAAGATTGGTAAAGGCAAATGTGAAATTAGGAGAGGGAAACTAGAATGGGCAACGGGCAGAAACGGCTACATCAAATGAAAGTGAATGGGGGCATAAACTACCATTCCAACAACATCATAGTATTAACGTTAAAACGAGGAAGGAACAAAAACCATCGGAGAAACATGTCTGTGTTCTAGTTTCACTGTGGCAAAGTCCTTTCCTTTTTCAATCAATTTTGTTACTCTGCTTGTGTTTAAGTGTAACTTCATAATATTCTTGTCACTAGATCTTGGTTACATATTAGACCCACCCACTTGTGAATTTTGCTAATAAACACTTCGGGCCAAGATTGGTCAATGTGTCTCTTGGAATCAAAGTAGTGCAAGGAATTCTACTTGTCAAGGTTAACTTTTGTTTCTGTGAAGGGTGAAAGTTTGGAAATTGCATGTTTCCAAATCTGGGTCTTGCTTAATTCTTGTGCCTGGGTTTCTATCTGCTAAGTATCTTCTGTTCTGCCCCAGTTGTGGATTTTGGGCCTTTGATTTCCACTTTCAAACCTCCAATGGTTTGAACTGACTGTGATGGAGGTTAGGGGAAATGAGCATGGTTAGGACATTTATGTGGCCTATAGCTTCATGATAGTCAGGTTAGGACTCATAGTAGCTGCTTCCATTGCAGCCCTCACAGTTAAGCAGCTGAATGTGAATGACACAAGATCAGGTACTTTTGCTTATTCAATATTCATCACTTATTGTTATTATTATTTTGATCATTTCACTTTTTAACATGCAAAATGTTTCCACTTGCTTCATGTTGATGGCTATTCCTGTAAAATAATGTTCATCCTATATGTTGAACTTAATTGTCGTTGTGGCTCTCAGAACGCGGTGAAGCAAGGATTAGAAACGATCAAGATGAGGCTACAGAAGAGGCGCAGGTCACTTGTTCTATTGATGGTCACACCGAGAAGGTATTCAGCTGAAGTTATTGATTTTTTTTATTTTTTTTTTTATGAGGGTTATGAGGATTTCTTTTGCATAATTGTTTTGCCTTTTTGTCCTCATATGAATGAAAAAAATGGGAATTTTTATTTATGTTTGCGACATGATTTGACACTGGTGCAGAGGGAAGAGGAAGAGCAAGAGGAGGTTAAGCTAATCAACAGCATAATCAATCAAACTGATGATTTTGAAGATGATATTCTACCAGAATTTGAAAAACTTCTATCTGGGGAGATTGATTTTCTATCACTTGATGAGAAGACTGATAAGGAGAAGAAAGGGGGAGTTTATGAAACTGAAATGGCTAACAATACCAGTGAATTAGAACGGTTACAGAATCTAGTGAAGGAATTGGAGGATAGGGAAGTGAAACTTGAAGGTGAATTGCTTGAGTACTATGGTTTGAAGGAGCAGGAAGCAGACTTTGTGGAGTTACAAAGGCAGTTGAAAATTAAGACTGTAGAAATTGATATGCTTAAAATGACCATTAATTCCTTGCAGGAAGAGAGGGAGAAGCTTCAAGAAGAGCTTGCACATGGAGCTTCAGCCAAGAGAGAACTTGAGGCGGCCAAAGGCAAGATCAAGGAACTGCAAAGGCAGATACAGCTTGAGGCTAACCAGGCAAAAACCCAGTTGTTGTTGCTCAAACAAAAAGTTTCTGGTCTAGTGTCGAAAGAAGAGGAGGCCGCCAAGAAAGATGTTGAAATTGGAAAGAAATTGAAAGCTCTGAATGACTTGGAGGTTGAAGTTGTGGAGCTTAAGAGAGAAAACAAAGAACTTCAACACGAAAAGCAAGAATTAACAGTTAAACTCAATGCTGCTGAATCTAGAATTACAGAACTCTCCAATGTGACAGAGGTCAGAGTCACCATAGAGTAGAAATATTTTCCTTCAGATGCATGAAACCAATATTTAAGAATTTCTCATATTTGAACCAGTGAATGCTAAGTTTTCAGCTACCTAAAATGATCCTTTTAAAACAACGATTTAGCATCACTGGGTTCTCCATGTTTACCTTGTCAGTCAACTGAATACTTATCACACAATTATGAAATAATAGTTGAAAATACTGAAAAACCTCAATGTGTATCAATAATGTGATGCCAAATTAAACATTATCTGAATGGTGTTTATATTATTATATAAATATAAAACAAACTGAATCTCAAGTTTTTTGTCAACACCCATATGTTCTTTCTGCTGTGCTTTGGACTATGTTGATCTATGGTATGTTTAGTGGTTAATGGGGATGTAACAATTAGAAGCAAAGTCTTTTGAAGATCTACATAAATATCAACTATTTTATTAATTGGAAAATTATTTGAGAAAAATTGTTGAAAAAGGTCATATACTTCTTTCATGGTAGTGATAAATTAATTATTAGATTTATATCTTTTACATGTAATGAGTACAATTTAATTTTGAGATGCTTTGCCTTGAACTGCAGAATGAAATGGTTGCCAAGACCAAAGAGGAGGTCAGTAGCCTAAGGCATGTGAATGAAGACTTGCTTAAGCAAGTGGAAGGACTCCAGATGAATAGGTTCAGTGAAGTTGAAGAGCTTGTATATCTTCGTTGGGTCAATGCATGCTTAAGGTATGAGCTCAAGAATTACCTGGCACCTCCAGGAAAATTATCAACCCATGATCTAAATACCAGTCTCAGCCCAAAATCACAAGAGAAGGCTAAGCAGTTAATGTTAGAATATGCTGGATCAGAGCATGGACAAGGTGACACAGATCTTGATTGCTACTTCTCTCATTCCTCTTCACCAGGCAGTGAAGATTTTGAGAATGCTTCTTCCTTTGATAGCTCTATGCATAAACATAGTGGTGTTAGCAAGAAAACTAGTTTAATCCAAAAGTTGAAGAAATGGGGCAAAAGCAAAGATGATTCAAGTGCTCTTTCATCAGCAGCCAGATATCTTTCAGGTGTCTCTCCTAGCAGGATGAGTATGAGTAATAGACCAAGGGATTCCCTGGAATCCTTGATGCAAAGGAATGCTGGTGATTCTGTAACCATCACTACCTCTGGACAGAAGGATCAGGAACCTACTGATTCTCCTGAAACTCTAGCTCTTCCTAACATAAGAAGAGTTTCATCTAGCGACTCCTTAAATTCTGTTGCAGCTTCATTTCAATTGATGTCTAATACAGTTGTTGCATATCTGGATGAAAAATATCCTGCATATAAAGACCGCCACAAATTGGCCTTACAGAGGGAGAAACAAATTAAGGAAAAGGCTGAGAAAGCAAGAGCGGAGAAGTTTGGTGACAATTCAAATTTGAATATGACCAAGGCTGAAAGAGAGAGGACAACATCTTTGCTACCAAAACTCACCCAATTAAAGGAAAAGGCATATGTTTCTGGTAGTCCAAATGATCATCCTGACAATGTTAAGAATGTTGATAATCAAACCATTAGCAAGATGAAGCTAGCCCACATTGAGAAAAGGCCACCTAGGGTGCCTCAGCCACCTCCTAAACCATCTGATGGTGCTCCTGTTAGTGCAAATTCAAACCCTTCAAATGGAGTATCATGTGCTCCACCTCAGCCTCCGCCTCCACCCCCACCAGAACCACCAGGTGGATCACTTCCCACTCCCCTGGGAAACCTATCAAGAGGAGAGTTAGCTGGTGATAAAGTTCACCGTGCTCCAGAGCTAGTTGAATTTTATCAAACATTGATGAAACTGGAGGCAAAGAAGGATACTTCATTAATATCATCAACAACTTATCCATTTGATGCTAGGAGCAACATGATTGGGGAGATTGAGAATAGATCATCATTCCTCTTAGCTGTACATTAAAATTTCCCTCCAGTTTTGTTATTTTTTCACATTGGCATTCTATCATTACAAATTTTATAACCTTTTTAATGGATCTAGGTGAAAGCCGATGTGGAAACACAGGGTGACTTTGTCATCTCCTTGGCAACTGAAGTTAGAGCAGCCTCGTTCTCTAAGATTGAAGATCTGGTGGCTTTTGTGAACTGGCTAGATGAGGAACTTTCCTTCTTGGTAAGTGTTAGTGTCATTTCTCCTCCATCATTAACAAGCTTCTAAAAACAAATTCATATAGATTGTAGATCTTGGGAGAAGGCATGGAAGTGTATCCTTTGTGCTGTTTTTCCTCATAAATTGCATTCCTTTTTATTCAAAATTAGGTCATTCACTTTGACCTCACATTCTCAGCTTTCATGCATATGAAAAAAAGGGCTAATTTCCTCCTTTGCAACTTTACATCCAATGGCTTCTGCATTTTATTCATCTCATTTTATTCCTTTATATAAGGTCGATGAACAAGCTGTTCTCAAGCACTTTGATTGGCCTGAAGGGAAAACAGATGCAATGAGGGAGGCGGCTTTTGAATATCTGGATCTGATGAAATTAGAGAAGCAAGTCTCCACCTTCACTGATGATCCCAAACTCCCATGTCAAACTGCTTTGCAGAAAATGTACTCGTTGCTTGAAAAGTAAGCATCATTGTTTATGTTAGTTTTATGTATCATAAATATATATTTTTTTTATCGGCAAAAATAATTATATATATATAATAGAATTGGAGTACCAGAGGTACTTTGTACAAAGATAGGATTCCATAAACATGGTTCCTCAGTGAAACTGATATAGTTTGATTAGGAACCATATTGTGGCTACATATTTAATATACAGCTGCTAAATACCAATCAAAAACTACCCTCTACTGATACAAAAAGCCTTGTCGAATATGGCTTGACCAGTGATTAAAGTGCAGTGTGAAATCTTTCTCCAAGTTTCTAAGCCAAGTCCAAATTAAAAACATTGCATCCTCAACCAGCTTGTTGCCATTGAAAATTGCATTAGAGAATATAATTCTGTTGTGCATCTGCCAAATGGACCTTACCACAGCCAGCCACCAACATTGCCATCTCTTTACCCTTATACCATCCACCTGAACAGATGAGTGTTGGAGGAAATGACATATGGAAGAGCACTTGTAATATTCATCCAAGACATGGTTTCCCACCAAATGGGCAGGATTTTTATGCAATGAATGAATAAATGGGATGCCTCCTCCTCCACACTACCACAGAAAGGACATGTTAAATCCCTGATCGGCACTTGTCTCCTCTGCAGATTTATCATAAATATTAGATTAGGAAGTCAACCCTTGGTGGATATTTTCTTGAGAACTCAATCTAGAATGACTTTTATCGAAATAGAATATAAACTATTTTCTGATGTCTACTTAAATGCTGTAGATTCAGACATTTCAAGTCACAAATATAGAATGCAACATACACTTGTTTAGTTTGATGTTTCTTGGTGTATGTGTTCCTTGCTATTGGAAATGGAATATAACCTATTTTCTGATGTCTACTTAAATGGTGTAGATTCAGACATTTCATGTTTTAAATATAGAATGCAGCATATACTTGTTTAGTTTGATGTTTCTTGGTGTATGCGTTCCTTGCTATTCTCTATAGATATAGCATGAACTCATGAAGCTTATTTATCAATTCATCTATTTCCATCTTGCTCTATTTTTACTTCCAGAGTGGAGCAAAGCATATATGCACTCTTACGGACAAGAGATATGGCTATTTCAAGGTACAAAGAGTTTGGAATACCAGTAACTTGGCTATTAGATACAGGACTTGTGGGCAAGGTATGCTTCTAAACTTAAAGAATCCATTTGGGTTCTAGTTAACACAAAGGACTTGTTCATTGAAGAAGGTGTTTTCTTTTTATACCTGTTGGGCTTGAAAATTTTGTATTTGGTTACAACTTGTTGATACCCCAGCCCCCTATACCGCAATGATTTATATCATTCCCTTAAAAGGCATAAGGCTTCATTATGAAATCTTGTAACTGTATGTTTTTTCCCTTTGTACTTTACTTTTTCTCTCCCCCTAAACTTTTGCAATTTTATTTAGAACACCTCAAAAAAGACCTTCTTGGAAAATCCAATTCTATCATGCCTTCAATAGTAGCCTGTTTGCCAATATTACACAATTGTTTACGTATTGTAACAGACATGCATACTCTGAAAGTATAGGGATTCGATGGATAGGTAGGGAGAAAAATAATAGAATTTACTTAACTGATAGGACTTTGAATAGTTTGTTTTGTTTTGTTTTGATGATATAGAACATTGAATACTTCTAGTGATACTGATATTCCAAGTATAGTTACAAGTGTATTTCATATAGTACAAGTCAAACGACTCAAACCCACTAACGATTCCCTTCAAGCTAAAATCAGCTAGTTACTCGTCTAATAGTAAGAATATCACAAGTAAACAAAATAGACAAAAAAGTAAACTTAAAAATATAATAACAAGGGCATGCCTTTGCTGTTATGACCTTGCATTGATGTCTGCTTCTGTTTGAAGCTAACAAATGGTCACTTAATTAGTAGTTGCTACTGGTAACTCTACCATTGCAGATCAAGCTTTCTTCTGTGCAACTGGCAAACATGTATATGAAACGTGTTGCATCTGAACTTGAAATATTATCTGGACCCAAGAAGGAACCGACCAGAGAGTTTTTGATTCTGCAAGGAGTGCATTTTGCTTTTCGTGTTCATCAGGTAATTTTAAGGCTCTTTGGTTATGATATCACTCTTCTACATCCCTCATAAACTAAAAATGATTTTGCATAGAAAAACTAGGCTAGCTGAAGTGTAGCAAAGTTTACTAATTATGGCTGAAAGAGCTATTTCCTCTTTAAAACCTGAGAAAAGCTCTTGCTCTAAATCATTATTGTTTCTTATTTTAATTATGTTTTTACTTTTTAATACTATAGCTAAAATGATATACATTAATGGTACAGCCAAGAGATTTATCTTGCTACAGGTGTTAAGATTTGCAATGCAATATAGAGAGGAACCATAGAGAACAACAAATACAAAGCAAGAAAAGTAGAAAACTAAACTATCCTAGAGTAATAAGGAAATATAGAGCTGTCAAAATTAGCCTAGCCCAATGAGCCAGCAGGCCAGATTGAGCTCTTAAAGTCTTAAAGTAGAGGCCCAAAAAGAATTGGACCAATTTGGCCTAGCTCGGTGGGCCAGGCTGACCCCCTAAAATGCTGGCCCAAAAATTATCAAACCTATTTGGCCTGGTATATTTTTCCTTTTAAAATTCATGTAATCTTAGACCAAAAAAAATAAATGGGCCAATTTGGCCTACCCCGGCAAGCCAACAAGCCATAAGAAATTTGGCCTTGCCCAGCCAACCCACTTTCCACCCTCTGGCTTGTCAGGCCAACCCGACCCATTTGACAGTTCTAAATTGAAATATATGAAATCTATATTATCAAACATTGGGATACAAAAATAATGAGTTAATTAGAGTGGAACTCTTTTCAGTTTGCAGGAGGCTTTGATACGGAGAGCATGAAAGTTTTTGAAGAACTAAGGAGCCGCATCCATGCTCCTCCACCAGGTGAAGATAATAATAACCAGAAACGTAGTTGATCAACAAAAGATTTTTTTTTCCAATTTTTTTTCACACTAGTAGTTGCTTCTCTAATATGTGTTACCCTGTTAGCTGTATATGTCATTCTTCTGGCTCAATTTTCATTGAATATACTGAATGCTATACAATGATATAAAAAAAATCATACCGTAGTTGTAGCTTTGTAAGGTGAAAATGAAAATAATGATCACTGTATTTGTACGGTTACACCAATGTAATGAACGACACTCATTAGCATTTTCTTTCTAAAATGTGTAAAATAAAGCTACTAGTCTTTTTGGAACCTCCATGTGGTTTTGTCACGCACAAACTCAATCCCCCTTTGTGATTTTCAGTTCCACTGTACTTTTCATCTCCCTTCCCTTATTGGGGAAAAAAAAAACTTGTGACATCTCTCATTTCAATCATATTATTTTTAACCATAATGTGTCTTGATCAAAAAATCTGATTTCAATTTTACTAAGGCTATGTTATGTTCGGCAAGGAGCTTGTAGACTTTTTTATTACTTAAAAATTTGTTTGACTGTTCAGTAAATAATTTTCTTTTAGTAATTTTTAACATTTTGTGTAATACTACTTGAAGTAGATTTTTAAAAAAATATTAGTTTCCAATTTTTTATATTTTATTCCCTTTTTATCCTCAAAATATTTGTCAATTTTTTTATCACCCTTTTTAAATAAACCATTGATTTATTGTCTGTTTGTTTTTCTCACTCATTCCTCCTACACATTTTTTATATTATACTATTTATTTTGACTATTGTACTATTTATAATATTTAATTTATTATTTTAAGACCATATTTCACCAAATTGACAAGATAAATTTTGGATTTGTTTTATTTTAATTTTTTATTATTTTAACGATTGTACTATTACTTAGACAAATCATCCTAAGATTATTTGTTTCTTTTTATAAAACTTTTTTTTTTCTAATTGTCTCTTGCATTAATTTTTTTTATAAACTGTTCTTCATTAATTAACAATTTTTTTAGCCAAAAAATAATAAATGTTAGAAATTAATGAAATAATCATTTTCTCTCTCTTATTGGGATTGGAGAATATGAGTGATAGGTGAAAAATAATTAAATAAAAAGAGAGATGATTAATTTAAAAAATATTAAGGGTGATTTTGGAAGAATATTATAAATTATTTACAAATTTAATGTTATTGAATAAATTAATTATTTTTCTTAAAAAATATGAATTAATTAAAAGGATATTATATATAGGGATAAAGGGAGCATATACAATTTTATTTAAAATTGCCGAAGAGGAGGCTCATAATTTTTCTTACAAGGGAAGGGAAAGGGAAAGAAGTAAGAAGAAAATGGAAAAAGGATAAAGCACATTGTGAATAGTCACAGTTAATGTTCCCTAATTTAATCAATTAAATTTACTCAAGGGAATACGATTCTATTTTGCATTTAATACTGTAATTAATTCTGTCGTAATCCTTTTATATTGTTTTTTAAGTTGCATAATTTCATATTTCACTTTTTTTTCTTCCAAAGAGTGGCTCATAATTCCAATGAGTTAGTCAAGTGGACGGAGACAAAACTCCCATCTAACAAGTCATATTCATCTTGAGGTGAGATAATTGTAAGTATTAAATATTATCTCTGTCTTAAAATAAGTGTCACAATTAGAAAAGAATTTATCTTAAAATAAGGGTCATATTTAATTTTTCAATTAAGTTATTTTCCATCAATACTCATAATAAATATTATTTTAGCTTTTAATTTAATATTAATATTATTCTCTTTTATTTATTTATTAATTTTTATATGTGTAAAATAACCTAAAAAAATATTTATTTTAGAATAGAAAGATTACCTCCTAATTGATATTTGACTCTACAGGTTTTCCTTTGCTTTGAATTGGACATCATTCCTTCCCTTTATATTATATTTAAATTAAATCGAGAGAAATAAGACTCATACATAATTCTTCTTGTAAGAAGGAGGGAAGAAATAAGGGAATAAAAAAAAAAAGATAAGCACATTGCATAGTTACAATTAATGTTCCGTAATTTAATCAATTTAATATGCTTAAGGGAATACAGTTTTATTTTGCATTTAATATTGTAATTTATTGTGCCACAATTCATTCATACCATTTATTTCTAAGTTGCACACTTATATATACAATTTTATATTCTTTTTCAAAAAGGAGGCTCACAATGTCTTGCAAAGGAAAGAATGGAGGGAATGAGAAAGAATAAGGAAATACAGCACAAAAAACGGAATAAGTGAATAAAAAAAGACAAAACACGTACTTACAATTTATGTTCTATAATTTAATCAACTAACTTGATTTAAAGGAATATAATTCAATACTTTTATTATGAAGGATCCTATAAGCTCAATGTATATTAAATGTAGACGTAGAAATAAATTTTCTCACGATAAGTTTTAACATAATAAGGTCTTACTCAAATCTTATATTTATCATTATCTTAATCAAATATAATTCATGAAATAGAACTTTGTTACAATAATTTAGTTATAAAGGGTAGGAGTGGCAAAATAGATCAACTCAACTTTCTTTGAAGTTGCAAACAAAATAGGTTGTCTTGGGTTAGTTTCGAAACCTCAATCCAAAGTTAAGTTACAAATTGGGTTAAGTTGACCTGTCATAATTAAAAAAAAAAAAAGTTACAATAGAGTATCTCGTGGGTTAACCCACCTAATAAATGGAAAATATATAATTTATTAAACAAAATCATAATTATAATAATAAATAAAAGAAGGATAACAATCAAAACTAGAAACAATAATATCTATTTATTAATACCAATAATTCTACAACATCAAATAAGTCAATAACAATGAATAAAAGAAGGATTAAAATAAAAATAAAAATAAAAATATTCTTTAGGGGTTAAACCAATCTAACACGTACCTAATGTTAAAAATCAAGTTAAGTTAGATTGAGTTTGTTTTAAGAGTGAATTTAAAGTCTTAACTTAACTCACTACGTTTAACTGTTAAATAGGTCATTCCAATAAATTGAACTTATCTTGATATGTCATGTAAGTTGGTTACAATAAGTAAAAAAAAAATAAAAACAAAAAAAAAAAAAACTCAACAGGTTGACCCAATTTAACATGCCTTCACCCTGTCAAAAACACATATTGAGTAGTAAATTCAAAGTTTCCATGTAACTCAACTCATTTAACTAGTTAACAAGCCAATTTTGATATGCTAACTCAGTATATAATTGATTGTTTACAACTTGGTGACAAATTATTTTGTTTTATTTATCTAAAACGCGAATTATAGTCCACTTGTGCTTGACAAATTAGTTAAACAAGTTAATTACATTTTAATTTCACCATTTTTTTGGGAAAAGGTTGGTGAATGAGAAAAGGTAAATCTTGGTGACTTTGGTGGCTTAGATAACTGATTTCCCTCGCTGTCATAAAAAATTGCTCTTTCCAGTGACCATTTCCAAAACAACAATTCCATAGCTATAGACGTCAACTTTGGACGTGATTCGTTGGTTAAAAACCCACTCAGGAGACATGTAACCTCTTGTTCCTCGTATCCTTGAAAAGGTAAAGTATGTACTAGTATCATTTCTGTTTCTCAGCTTGGACAACCCAAAATTCGCTACCATTGGCTGATAGTTAGAATTCAGAAGTATGTTTTGTGGCTTTACATGGAAGTGCAAAATCCACTCCAAACACTCCTCATGAATATAAGACCTCTTGTTGTTCCTAAGGCTATGTCAAACCTTTTTTTTTGGTCCTCACCTGAGTTTGTATGAAATTAAGTTGATGGAGAGTGAAAGAAGGGATATGAAAGAAGGGATATAACCGCGTTCTACTTCTCCCATTTTCCAGACAATTATGAGGTGGTAGACTTACGGACAGTGTTTCAAAGGTGGGGATGTGTTTGGGAGGTATATGTAGCACACAGAAGAAATTATGCTGGATATAAGTATGGGTTTGTGAGATTTAAGGGAGTTAAGGAAATTAGGAGGTTGGAACGACATTTGGATTAGATTTTCATTGGTGATATGAAATTGTATGTAAATTTGCCAAAATATGAAAGGAATGTCACTTGGAAAAGGGAAGATACTTGGAAAGTAAACAACAAGATGGTGGAGAAGGGAACATCAACAAGTACACAAATAGAAGGAAAAGAAGCTTTAAGTGAAAAAAGGAAAGAGAGGAAATCATATGCACAAGCAACTGCAAGGAAAAATGGGTAGGGAAAATTCAGATAAGGCAATGTAGCATCTCTGAAGAGAAGTTTGGTGGCAATTTGCGGGTAAGATATTTAGGGGACAATTTGGTGCTATTGATCAGTGAAGAAGGAGAGGATCTGAACAGGTTATTTAAAGGTGCCGAAGAATGGTTGAGTGGATGGTTTGAATCACTTCAACCTTTGCATATCTGGAGTGTTGATTGTTTTACAAAGGTGCTTGCAACTTTGGCACAAGAATGTTTTAGAAGCTGGAATATGCAAGAGTATTGTTAAGAACGTAAACCTTGGAGCATATTAATAAGATTGTTAGGATTAAAATCAACGGTTTCATCTGTTGATGGAAGATACCACCAATCAAGAGCAGTACATCTGTTGTAGTGTTGCAAAAAGAATGCTAGAAACAGATGATGAATCATCACTTATAGGCTTGCAAGAGAAGAAAAATTATTCTAATTTCCCACGTGATAAAGAAAATTGGGGCGGGGAAGCTGAGCTCTGAGGCAACCACTATCCGTTAACGGTGGTCGGAGATACGGTCCAGTCAAATTTGAATTCAAATTGTGATATATGGCAACAATACAACAAACAAAAAGGACGAAACATTAATTGTTGATTGGAGTGGAAACGTGGTTGTGAAGGCAGCGAAAGTAGGAAGTATGTATAAGGATAAATAATCATTTTCGTCCTAAATATGTAGAGGATCGATAAATTCATTTTCAAAAGATGAAAATTTTAATTTTAATTTCTGAAAGTGAAAAAAGTGCGACAAATCTATCTTAATTTTCGTCCATTATTGTTAATGAAAGAGCCTATATAGTGCATTTAAGGATGAATTTGTTAGCGCTCTATATATTCAACGACGAAAATGACTATTTATCTAAAATATAATTTAATCTTCATATTCTTCCATTTTTTTAATTATTGTAAGCATAACATTATCATAAACACTTAAAAAAATAGAAAAGTAAACATAAGTTAGAACAAATATAATAATAAACATAATATTAATTAATAAGCATAATTTGTCTATTGGTGTGAAATCTCTAATGTAACAGTAACTCAAACAAAAATGGACAATCATTAAATTAATCCTTACAAAAAAATTATACCCAACTTGATTTTGTCACTACTTAATATTGTCACAATAGAAATTTCATAACAACAAACATATTATACTTATTAATCAATATTATGCTTATTATTATGTTTGTTTTTCTATTTTTTAAGTGTTTATTGTAATGTTATGCTTGCAATGATTAAAAAATGGAAAAATAAATATTAAACTATATTTTGGATAAATAATCATTTTCGTCCTTGAATGTGTATAGCGCTGACAAATTTATCCATGAATGCGTCAATGTAGGTTTTTTCATTAACGTTAAAAGATAAAAGTTAATAAATGGATGAATTTATCGTACTTTTTTTATTTTCGAAAATTAAAATTAAAATTTTTATCTTTTGAAAATAAATTTATTAATATTTTACATATTTAAAGATAAAAATAACTATTTACAATAAGATAATAAGGATGGTGCAAGGAAAGGAGAGAGTGGGAGGGATTTACAAGAAAAGGTGGGAGCATTGCAGGCTTGTGTGCAATATGGTGGGCCCGTTGATGTAGTCAATGAGAAGGAAAAGCACATAATGAAAAATGTGCATAAAGTAATACACTCAACAAGTAAATGTAAATATGATGACATTGAAACAATGAGGTTAAATGTGGAATTAAGAAGTGTGTATGTTGGGGATATAGAAAACTCTTAACTGATGGAGGTCCCAATTACCAAAGTGGGCCAATTGGGTGGTGCAGATGGGTCGAAGCATTTTGAGGTCCAGTTAGATTTTAACCGTGCTTTGGATAATGGCTCAAAAGGAAAGGGGTCATGTAAACCTAAATTTAAGAGTCTCAAAGAAATAATGAAAATAGAGGAGACATTGAATATGCTTTAATTTGGTATGTTGGTCTCAAGTTTGTGGTTGAATTGAAGGTGGACTATATTTTCGGATAGCATCAATCGTTAGTTCTCCATGTATAATGAATTGGTTGGCTCTTCGGATATAGGAACAAGATAGCAATTATATGCTCCAGGAGAATTTGCCATATGATGGAGAATAATCACAATGCTGGATGGGCGATCTTTAGTATAAATGTCCATTTGTAACTTTGTTATTTAAACTTTCATGGGTATAACGACATAGGGTATATTCATATAGGAGGGGAGGGTATTAATTTATCTTGTAATCCTTTGTTCAACAACACTTTTCTGTTGTGGTCTGCAATGACTTATGCCATGGAACTGTAGTGTTATGTTATATATATATATATATATATATATATATATATATATATATATATTCCTCCAAAGTCATGTCTACTTAAATTCCTCCAAGGTTTCATATACTCCTTATCAGATTGGATACACAATCCTATGATATGTATAGCTATTGCATCGAGAAATTGAATCGGGATATGTCCATTAGCTAAGGGAGCACACGTTGCATAATAGATTTCCTTCAGGATACTCGGTCCAAGTGTTGCGGCAGTTTCATTTTATTGTCATATTGAATATTGAATGTAACAGAAGCATGTTTGCATTGGGTATATCTGGTTTTAGGCTCTGCACAATTTTGTATTGCAGAGTATCTTTCTGCTATTTGTTTTGACTCGGGCTGTATATGGTACAACTTGTACCTTTGTTGTGGTCCTTAATTTGCTATAATAAATCGATCTTTTTGCTTGTTGTAAAAAAAAAAAAAACATTAAAGAAGACCTTTTATGTTGTTGCTATTAAATTTGTGTTAATTAATAAAGAGACTAATTTTATTTTTTAGTAGAAAAATTATCTTACTATTTAACTTTTCAAGCGATCATTTCTATATATGATATTAAATGCTTACTAACACAATGACTTAAATATTTTGCAATAAAAATGAATCGAAGGTATAAATCTGTCCATAATAAAACTAGCACTAGAAGATTGATTTCGTAATATATCAGAATCCCGCACGATTGGGACATGGTGGGACTTTTAAGTTTAAGTAACCCTTTTCATTAGGTGAGCTTGCATATTCTCTTTCTCTGTCTCTGGGTAGTTATTGTGTACGAATTGCAATGATACACATTGCTTTGCCTCCATCAATTGCAATAACTATATATATATTTGGTTGAAAATGGCAGTGGATCCATTACAAGTGTTAATGTCTAAACTTCAAAATGCACAGTGGACAACGACATTACTAAATATAAGTAAATGAAACCATTATTCTCTATGCGAATTGGGACAGTCGGCAAACCCCTTTTTTTATTTGTAAAATTTTAAGACTTGAAGAAAAGAAAAAACACCACTCGTTTTCTTTTCCTTAAAGCCTTCCGATCGAAAGTAACTGGTGTTGGCCATGTACAATAATATAGAGACAATGAGAGAGGAGACAACAAATCAATGGAGTAACTCTTAATATATATTAATTTAATTATTAAATTCCATAAAAAGTTCATTATTCAATATTTTGATATTTACCAATTATTAAACAAATCAAAGTTTGAATAAATAAGACAATTTTAATTATGTAATCTTATAATAAATCTCAGTATTGTGAGATATTAGTTTTTTACTCGCGACAGACAATATTCAGATTCACCAAAAAAATTCTTATAACTAATTATTATTATTATTTGTTTTCTTGTCAACAAGTAAGCAATATTCAGAATGGACAACATATATAGTTCTTGCGATGATTTTACACGTGAAAACCAGCATCGATGACCACTGTTTTCTATTAACATGATGGCCATTCCACTATTTTACATATGTAAAGATATAATACCATTGATTTCATTTATGATGAAAATTGGATTTTTTTAATTTAATAAATATAACAATATCTTGTTATTAAAAAAAAAAAAAACGTTGAAAGTAATCATTATATAGACACCTGAAGGTAGCTAGTTTAGGTGGTTAAGGGAGGAGAAAATTTAAACAATGACACAAAGTTCAACCTCACGTAACATAAAAATGAAAAACTCATATTCATGATAATATAATATCTTCCATGACGCATTATTTAGCTTTTTATTCTATAGATATGAAGCCAATAAACAAGTTTTTTTATTTGCATGCCTATTATTTAACTAGCAAATATGAAGATGATTTTCTTTACAAAGGGGAATTGAAAATTTGGAACAGAATAACCATTTTAACGTGGTGTGTAAGCGAATGTGATATTTGACTAGTCCCACACGTATCATTAGCTAGCCTTGCTCTACTGGAATTCTACTCCGACCTCCCAATACTCTAACACTAACACCAAAATCATAGACCAATTTGTTGGATTATAATTAAGAATTATATATTGGATCTTATAATATTATAATATTTATTTAATAGCAGTAAATATGTCAATTTTTTGTTGCTCATACATTTTTTATTTTCATTCATTCAGTAGACAATAAAATTGGTCTAATGATTTTTGTGTTCGTATATTGAAGTATATATATAGGGTTGGGGTTCAAATCCACTTTCCAACACTATTAATTTATAAACTCATTTTTACATGCCACGTTAACATAATCACCAAATCGTAATCATTTTTTCTGTTACATATTGTTTTAACCAATTTTTTTATATATAATAAGAATCCATCTCGTGATTTAGTCGAGTCTTTCCTTTCTTCTATGCTTAATTAGTTAACGAGTCTGATTTCTTAGATAGGTAAATAAGAGAACAAACGTCAAACAAAAAATAAGAACCGTATATATATAATTTATCAAAAGCGTGACCCATACGTTTAGAATATGCTGCATTATGCCCATCAAGTATCACTGCCTTTTTCTCGCCACTCATCATATCAATGAATTACGCACATCAACATCCGAGAGCACTACTTTAAAAAGATCATGATAAGGAAATCTTCTCATCCTGCTAAATCTAATTCTAATTATGCCTATATATATACATATATTATATATTATATCAATTGGCAAATGTATTAATGTAATTCTCATACAATTACTAAATTGAATGTCATATTAAATATAAGAGTAATATACTCTCAAAGTGTAAAGAATTTTGATGCTATCATTTAATTGTAAATTGTAAATAACTGTATAAATAAATTTGTTAATTTTTATAATAATTATTTTAAAAGTTATATTAACAATATTTTAAATTAATTGATATTGTAAAATCTTATACCTACCAATACATTAAAAATTAAAGTCAATATATAAAGTATACCGCTCAGTCCCTCACTTTGAAAAACTCAAATTCTTAAAACAATGGAAAATGACAGCTTTTGTGTGTGTGTCTATATATATATATATATATATATATATATATATATATATATATATATATATATATTGGGAAGACAAATTGATAGTTAAAAGTATAAACATATTAAAATTTGTTTTAATTGTTTGGTTTCTATATAAGTGTATGAGTAATAAGAACTAAAATGAGTAATTTTTAAGTGTTAGGACTAAATTAAACTTAAAGATTGTACATGTGTTGGAAACAAATGCGTAGTTAAGTCTAAATTTTTTATCATACAAATAAAAATAATTATTTTTATTTATTTTTGAAATATTATTTTTAAAACAAATTAAGATTTTGATTCCATTTCTTTTAGTATTATTATTTGAATTTTAATTTTATCAAAATCTAAAAGTATTTATTGTGGGTGGATTTTTTTTTATTGTCCAAATCTTACAATATGGTTTGACCAATGCAGTTATTTGTTTAATTTTTGGGGTTTTGTGAAGTACATGTTCATGTATTTCTTTTTCTAAACCGAAGTATCATCTCTAGGCTTACGAGAGTTGCAGTGGGGACACCATCTTCATAAGATTTTTTTTATTTTTTATTCGTGTAAAAGATAATATTAGAGGATCTACAATTATAAGAAAAATTGTGCATGTTTAGTTTCACTTCTAAGCTTAAAACAATATTTAATCATATTTAAAAAAAAAAACTTAAAAAACGTTTCTAAACAAGTTTTTTTTTCGGAAGCATTTTCTAGACATCTTAGACGCAATCTCCATATTCTTGAGTAACCGAAAATACGAGATGATGATGAACAAATATTGATATCATTATCCCTAATCCCGAGGATACTTTCTTTTTTGGCCCACAATATCTTCGTTCATCACTTCATCCACTTCACATCTTCAAAGAAACCAAAGAAGTTACTTGTCTCATTAACAAAAACACACATATAAAGTAATGCTAAATTTTAATTGAGGAACCATGACCGGCCTAACCCATCATTGGTTATACGCAAGCTCCTTTTTTGTTTTTACAATTTAAACTTGGATAGTAACTCTTAAATATAGAAGGTTAAATATAAATCTTTGTTTCAGTACACCTTGTGCAGAAATTAAGGTATTAATAACACTGCTTTTATTTTTATTTATAAGAAATAAGTTATAATATAAATATTTGAATAAATTATAGAAGGTTTTTTTAAAAAAAAAATAGTTAGATAAGCATTTGAATAACAGGTAAAAATTAGTATCTTAATCTATGAATCATAAAAACAAGAGATTGTGTTAGTTAGATCCATTGTATGAAGCTTTATACGAATTTCTGCATGTGTGGATTTGCGCCCAATTTCTTAGAAAATCACGTCTATTTTATTTTGACGTAGAAACTCCAATAAATAGCTTCATATATTCACGTCAGTAACGCAAGTTTTTGCCACTCAAACATGCATCCAAACATGTGTTTTGACACTTCAAATGCCTTTTGTTGTTTCTTAACATTTTTTTTGTTCGTGTAGATAGCGAATAAAGATTTATTGGTATTTTTTTATTGCTTTTCTGATTATTTTTTTTAAAAAAAAAACTTAGGAGGTAATTGCACATGAATTATATAATAAATATTATAATATTGTGGTTTATTGTCAATGAGATCTAATTCCGGTAATTAACCAATGCATGCAAGTTGTTATAAATCATCCAATACATCTTATGCACACAAAAATATTGTTGCTATATTACCCTTTTGTTATCAAATTCTTGTTGGTTGATTTATTGATTTTCTTTATCCAATTTGATTAGTAATTCAATAAATTTAAATTAAAACATGGTTAGAATGCACGTGACTTATATTTATTTGGCAACTAAAAATCCATAATTAGCGGAATAATATAAATATTAAAGTAAAATAACCTAAAAAAATCAAAATAAAAATGTAGATTGTTTTTGGTATCCCATGTATATTTTTTTATATTTATAATTTTAATTACTCTATGACCAAAAACTGAGACAACAAAAAAAAGAGGAGCAGAACATGACTATGGTTGGTTTTTATTTGAGGGTGTCTTCATAATGAGCAAAGCATACGGTGGCAAGTAACATGCATGCAAAAGGTACTACAATAAGTTAATAGAAAAAAAATCAATTAGCAATATCTTTTCTTTTTTAATTGACAATTTTTTTACGTTAAATTGTTTCTAGAGGAAGAGAAAGAAATATCAAGAAAAATGCGCATTATAAGATTTGAATCAAATGTTGGATCGATAGACCCTTTCACATTTTCAACCACCAGGGTTACGATCACTTGCAATGACAAAGTGTATTTATTAGTTAATCTTCACTCCCCAGAGAGAAATCATGCTTTGACGCTAATCAAACACATCATATTATTATATATCATTATTATGCTCCAACTAAGATCTTTTCAATATGTGCAGTGCCGTCTCAGCTACTCATGTTTCAAAATGAGTTTCCTTCTTTTTTTTTTATAACTTTCATGAATCTTTACGTTGACGAAATCAGCAAATCATGGTAATCACAAAAAACCATATGCACTGAAAACTCGAAAATCGATAGTGTATTCACTTTCGATCGGTAACTCAAAACAAATGAACTTAATATACAAGTACAATCTCAAGCCGGCAGTATGATCATATATATATATATATATATATATATATATATATATATATATATATATATTATACACAATAAGTTGGTCAATTCTGAATTTTGGTTCCAATATAGACCACAAAGGAGAAAATGGGAGAAAAAGAAAGTTAATAAACAAAACAAAAAAATATTCAGGTTATGTTATTATCAAGCATTTCCTTACTAACCATTTATCAAGCTTGAACATGATTGCTTGCTTTCAGTGGAGCATATTTGTGATCTAGATAAAAAAAAGAAAAACATTTTTGGTTCAACTGAGAATCAATCCATGATCAATGGTGTAATGGGTTTGGACCAGTTGGCACGCGACGCTTCTCAACGCCATAACGTGGATCAATCTGTGTGTCTGAAGGATCATGGTGCACTGCTCCACCCGGTTGGTGTTTACGATGATTATGATGAAGCTTGAAGAAAGGAGAGAAGTCAAATTTGGTTGCTAGAAATTTTCTGCTCATAAAATGGTGATGAGAGGGTAATGATGAGTGGCTAGTTTGTGTGATCTGCTTCTTGTTGATCTTCGACTTGAGATTGTAATACTCATGAAAAACTAGCAATATAAGGGACAACAACAAAAGAATGTGAACTGCTTGAGAAATTCTTAAGGCCATGATGATGGAAGAGGAGGAGATGACAAAGGGTGAGAAGTGGAAGCATATGGGAAGATATGGAGGAAAGTGTAGAGATAGAGAGAAGAATTTAGGAGATGGAGTTTTGAAAAGTTGGATTTGGTGGATCAGGGTTTAAGATGAGGAATATGGTAGGGGGAATGTTGAAATGTGTGTGAATAGGCCTTTTCATGAAAACCTCAAGAGTTTTGAGTACCTTTTTTTATGGTTTATTTCAATGAGAGGAGTGAGGAATATTGGAGGCAGAGGTAGACACTTTCCCCAATGAAAGTTCCTTAGAAATAAAGGGAGAAAAATAAATGAACTTTTAGGATCATAATGTCAATTGTCAAACCTGGAATTATGTATGATTATAGTACTTATTATTATTCCCTTGTATGTGTTAGATGCATTGGGAAAATGAGTATGATTAAGATTACTTTCTCTCTTTCTTTCTCTGATTAAGTATGAGAGGGAGAGAATGAAATAAAATAATAGAGATGATTGGGTGCAAGGAAAGATCCGTGCTGGTTTGGAGTGTATTGCAACTTAATAAAAGGGTGGGGAATGTGCAATCCATATTTTCTATCGGCAAAGCAATCTAAAAACTATTTGACAAAGGTAGGGAACAATACAATTTTAACTGTGGCATAAAAGTGAAGGACGAAGATGAAAGTATCTGAAAAAAAGTTATTTTCGAGAGAGGGTCTATAATAATTTTTTTACCTTTTAATTTCTCTTTTGTTCTTGTATTTATTATTCTATCCTTCGCTCTTCATTTTCTTTTTCTACATTGATCTGGATAATGGGGAGGTTTTCCTTCTTAAGGGAAGAAGGAATTAGGCACTCAAAACCAATCACTCTTATTTAAAAATAAACGTTTTAAATATATTTAGAACATTTTGAAGAACTTATTTGAATTTGTATAACTAATTCGTGAGAGTGGTTTGTATTCAAACTATATATCAAGAGTGTGTTTGATAGGAAAGAAATTTTCAATTTATCAACAATACTAATTTGAAAACTTCATTTTTAATGTTTGAAAAAATCATGATTCCTAATCATCAGTTTTTAACTCGTATTTCCACAAAAATATTCTCATGAAGGGGTGAGAATCATATTTTTTTAAGTTTAAATTTTTTACTATAATAAAAATATTATGTTATTCTTATTAAATTATAAGATAAATAATTAATTATGATTAAAAATATCACAACTCTTTCAATTTCTAAAAAATTTATTTAAATATTTTCGATGATTAATGAAATAAATTTTCTTCATTTTCAAAAAAAAACATGATTTCCATAATACATGATTTTCAAACAAAAAGATTTCTTCATATCAAACGCTACCTAAATGTTATCCTAATGGCCGATGGGGTTATCCTTTTTAGTCGTGGGAAAGGTTTGTATTCAAAGTTTATATATTCGTCATTTCAAATGAGATTCAATTTTTTTTTAAGTACTCTTAAAGATTTACTTCTATGTTGGTTTGGTGTATTTACAAGATAATGAATTTCCGTAAGATCTAGCCTGAAATTTACACAACGAATTGAAGTTACTTTGTAAACCAAATATACAATAATTCTAACTCCCCTGCCGACTCAAGTGAGTATATAACGTGTCTCTGCGTAGGTTAAAGAAAATATTATTTTAATCATTGATTACATCTGTATACTAAATAAATAATCATTTTGAGATAATTTGATTCGCTTAAATTGTTTAAGAATATATTTTTTAATAATAAATTACAAAAAGAAAATAAAAACAATAAAATTGATTTTTATAATTTATCTTCAAGAATAATCTGAGGTTTTTGAATGTTTTTATTTAAATTATAAAGTATTTTTTACTTGACATTTTAAAACTTTCTTAAAAGTATTAATAAAATATTCATAATTTTATAAGTTAACCTTATTTAGTTATTTGTGACAATACTTATGTTAACTTCTATACGTAAATTAATACTAGTACTTACCATTTAATTCTATTTGCTTATACAAGTCATTGTTCACCATATGAGTTTATCTCGGTTAATTGAACAATGATGAATTATTATAATTTTCATGGTACCTAAATTCAAATTCTTCGAATAAAAAAACATTATCCATTATTCGGGAAAAAAATATAATGTCATTAGTGAAGTATTAAATACAAAACCTTTTACTTTTTAGCTTAAACATATAACTTCTAAAGAGATTTTTTAAAATAAAAAAGTAAAATCATAAGTATGAAATACGATTTTTTGTATTTTATTATTCAAAGCTAAAAATCTAAAGTAAAATTGTTGATTCTATCATTCTATGTACAAATTCATTTATTTTATTTTATTTATTGATGTCTTTTAAAATATTTAAAAAGTAGATTTTGATTCAAAACTATGACTTAATCTTTAAAATCGTGATTCATAAATTAAGTTATTGGACACAAATAATTAATATGTTGAAAGTAAAGTTAAATTGTTTGGATATCATTTTAATTTAATTTTTGACAAAAACAATTATTGATCAAAATAAATTCTCAATTAATCAAAGTCTTTTTTTTCTTATAAATCGCAGAATTAAGAAAAAAAAATTATAATCCATATTAGACTTGTCCCATTTTAATAGTTTATTCAAATTGTACACTAATATAATCGCAGAGTAGCTGGCCGTATTTGGACTGTTATTTCCTGCACCTCAAGTTGTTTCTTGCACTCCTTTTTCGGCTTTTGGAATGACAAATCCGGCATGTAAAATTACATTTTGGATTGATTACAGATTTTGGCTTTTAGAATTGTCAATCTGAAAGGTAAAAAAAAAATATTTCGAAAAGGATACAGGAAGTAACTTGGTGGTGCAATAAACAACGGCCCCGTATTTTGTCTTGCGATTTTTTTTTTTTATGGGGACAACTCTTTTTAATTTTTTTACAAAGGTGGAGACATCACTCTTTTGTCTTGCAAAATTAGTCATTTGATCCATTCCTGTTTTTAAAATGCAAATTAGACATTTGATCAATTGGAATGTTGTTGCTTGGTCAAGGTACTTTGGAGGTCAGGTAGTCACTACTCAGTAAGGATATGAGATTGTCTATGGTTTGACTGGGAAATTAATTTTGGAAGTGCTTTAGGAGGATGATAAATTATGGGTTCGTGTCATAAAGCATAATTTGTTTAGCACATGTAATTAGGTCTTTGAATTCTTGATAAGATTTTGAAGTATATTTACAAACTTCAATTTTTTTAGATTGGTTATAAAATTAATCTTTGATTTGAAACTTAATCATATTTAAAATTCTTCATCTCTATCTAAAGATACATAATGTAAAGAATGAACTCAAATTCTTTCCCTTAACTCAACTTATGTTGCCAATTGAGACAGGTCTTTAGGCAAAGCATAAATACATTCAACAAATATATAAGTTTCTTTTTTAATATAGCTTTGTACTCTGCATCTTTTCCTGAGAAACCAGTGTGTCATGATGGACAATGGGCCTCGGCCCATAGAAAGTGGGTTTAAAAACTTACTATTAGTAGCCCAGTCCGTAGGGAAGATCGAGCTAAACCCCTCAAGGTGAAGCAAGCAACCAAGATTCTCTCCCCTTTTAATTTTCGTTCCAATCAAACAAAGTTATTGATGTCTATTTTGTTTGTTGAATAGTCATAAACTAGTTCAGGTGCATAATACGTAAAGGACAAATATGTTGATACGTAATATGAATTATGATTGATGACTATATTCTAATGATCCCTTATGATTGAATGGATCATGATTTATTTAATGTGTGCCAGAATGTGGTCTTACCCACAGGTGTGAAATTGGTTTGTCTATCTGAGTGTATGCTTTGAATTAGCTTGTGTGTATCTATACTTGTAAAACTAGTCTTCAATTACCCTCCTTTTCCCAATGTGGCTTAAATTGGATAGCTTAGGATGCAATGTTAATTTTTCTTTTAACTTCTAATTTCGTGTTATCTAATGACCCTGCTTTCAGGTTTGACTTTTGAGATGCCTTTTAATGTTTGGTGTGGAGGATTCAATTCTACTATTTCAAAGGGTGTCCGATTCAATACAGAGAAAAAACAAGTTGGGAGTTACTACTCCATATTGTAGACTGCAAAAGCATCTAATGTTTATGATGGCTACAGTGGCCAAGACTGTTGTATTATCTTTGGAGAAAAAAGCAGGAATAGAAGCACCTGCTTGCTCATACAAACTCTTTTACCATCATATATATAGAAATTAATTTTGATTAAATAACTGAAAGTTTTACGCTACAAATAACCTTATGGTGGCACATATTTTAATAAAATTTGATATAATATCTTATTTTCTGAGAGTATAAACAAATTCACCCCGACAATGGAGTGTATATGTCTTGTACCAATACCATATGATTTTCAAGTGTTGATGCACTACATTTTAGTTGGAGAAATATAAATAATACTGCTCAATCTATCTTCATTTGTTTATCACTAGTTAACAATTTTATTTGTGTTCCATCAGATATGAAGCTTTACCATGAAGTCTGCATGCTGTAAGCATGAGATTATCATCCAGACAGATCCAAGGAACTGTGAGTACGTGATCATCAGTGGTGCTCAAAGAAAAACAGAGGATTTTGATGTTGAGGATGCATAAACTTTTGAACTACCAGCTGACAAAGGTATGTGTTAGTATGCAGTCCTAACTTAGAGTGTGTTACATAGCTCATGAAATTTATTATTATGTTATATTTTCATCTTGGTTTAAGAAAGATTAATTCTTTTCCATTTTCTCAGTCAAAAGAAAAGAGTTGCTGCAGAAGAAATTGCTTCCAGCTTCAGAACATGATGCCGCCAGTGCAGTGAAAGTGAAGTTTTCAAGTGAGTTTGATCAATGCTGCTCCATCTTCCCAGGATTATCTCTGTCTCTTCCATGTCTGATAACAGAAGGCTGGAGCTAGAGTCTTGTATGATGGTTTCAAGTATTGCTAAATTATCCTCACGAATGTGACTTTGGGGATGTAACATTCCCAGATATGTTTGTTACAACTTACAGATTATAAAGAAAAATTCTTACGCATAACTCCCGAATCTATATTACACTAGTTTCTTTCTCTTCCTATTCTCATCTGAAATATCTTTCTACTTTTCTTTTATTCTGTCCCATTTATTTGTTTGTTCATTCATTATTTCTGCTTCTAAATTAAATAAAATTTAAAGGAATAATAAGTATTTGTCAAACATCTTTGATTAGAACAATATTTCCAATAATAGTATTTTGAGGAATATTATTCTCGAAAATATAATCAAATATGTGAAACCAACAAACGTCATGAAGAAGAAAAATTTCTGCAAGCAAAACATCAGCATGGTCACAAGGGTGCTGTTTCCTCAAGCAGGCAGATTCTTTTCACTTGCCAGTGATTTTGATTTCTTGCCCAACGAATTGACATTGGAGACTGTACATAAAAATTGCTAAATATAAGGTTCTTGTTCATGCAGTCGCTTGTTTAAGGAGCAAAATATGAAGCAGAGTTCTGTCACTTCTGTGATAAGTGTAAGCCATCTAGGACGTGTGATGGAACTAGTACATTTTCCGCATCCTTAAAATTGAAATTTTGGATATTCATTGTTTGTAAGAACGGTTGTACAAATTAAATATAACAGAAAAGCCCCTTCTGTGACTAGACAATGTGTCATCAAGTAATAGTTTATTACTCAAATAATCCTAATTATTCATACTTTATTTTTACTCTTATTTTTCATGCCTTTCTATTTATACACATAATACTTCTATTTATATACATTGCCTATCGTATTTTTCGATTTCTCTCACTTATTTTTCATCTCTCTTCTTCCATAGAATGAATACACTTATGAGTGTAAAAAAAAATATTTTCTACACTCAAATCTTCATAAATTCTTCTCAAATTCAGGTGCCACTGAGTAAACAATAACACCAGAATCCGAAGGAGATTTTGTTTTCGTTGGGAAGTGACAACTTATATTGATTAACGATATTGAGAGCAGCATGACAAGAATGATAGCAACATTATTAATGGGCAATACATTAGAAACTTATCAAAATAATTTTATTTAATATTTTCTTCTTAACAAGTACTTGAGATTACTCATTAGTACTTGTATATTTTTATTCACATCAGGATTATGTTCGGAATACCATGAAGTGGGAAGAGCGAGAGATTTCTAGAATAATAAAAAGGTTGGCTTTAATTTTGTTGATGACAAAAACATAAAAATATTAAATTATTAAAATGCAGTTAACTGGTGGAAGAATCGAATAGTTTACAAGACACATGTATAGATTTTCTATTGGCAAAAACTTGGACACAATAAGAATCAAAGAATAATAACATTAAAATAATTTAAGGTATCCATAGATTATCAAGGAAAAACTTCAATTCTAATTAGAGAATAACACTAAAACACCTATGAAATTGTATCTATATTTTATTTTATTCTAAATAAAAAATAAATGCTATAAACGTCTTAAAAATATATAATACATTCAATAATTACCATATTAAAGATGCAAGAGAGGATGTTGTACAAGGTTAAAATTATTCATAATGAAATAGATCACAACAAATAACCTCTCACGTTACTATCACTTTCGAAAATTTTCATTATTTTTTTTGCTCAAGGTAAGTTATTCCCACATCGAGAGTCTTCGACTGATCCCTAGCTAAGAAAGTAAAATATATGTAAGTAATGCTTTGTTCTCACAAGTCAAACATTATATTTCAATAATTTACAATGTATTGGAATTTCCAACTTCAATTAATGTTATTTGAAACTTTGGATTGTTTTTCAACAATTTATATATATAAAAAAAATCAAGGATAAAATGTTATTGCTAAAAAGTGTGGATTAAAAAAAATAGTTACACTTTTTTAAAAAGATTTAAAGAAATGATTTAACTTTAATCTATTGTTGTTGTCATAATTATTACAAGGGTTGACTTTGATCAAGATAATAATCATAGTCAAACTCTTACTATTATATCCTAAATATAATTAGTACGGGGTAAAACTATTTTTTTAACCTTAACATTACACCATAATGGAATCCTTTAAGTTATTGGACATTAGGTCAGCACACGTGTTAAAGAAACTACGCAAGGATGAGGAAAGCTTATGCTAGAAAACAGACCAAAGGCAAGCTGTGCCAATATTCGGGTGTCTTTAAATTATTAAGAATATAATCTCAAACACTTTAAGCACTAATGCACATTTAGGGACTTTTCCCTTTAATTAGAGCTGACGTATGGACTGTCCAGTTCAATCTGGACCCGACGGATCAGAATGTGAAAACTGAGCTTGTTGGGTCAAACTTTTTTATAGATTACAATTACAATACATGTATTGCATATTGTTAATCCACTCACACTATTTTTTTTAGTATAATTATATTAATAATCAACACCAAAAAATCTGAACAAAAAATTCAATGAATTATTTGATTATAGTTAGTTTAACTTAAAAATATTATAATATTTTATTATTTAATTTAAAAGACATTTCTCTTTTTTCTTCCATTAACATTAAATTTCGAGACACTTTTCTCTTTTTCATAAACATTAAATATCTAATCATTTTGTCTCTTTCATAAATATTAAATTAGAATATATATTAATTTAAAAAATAATAAGTTTGATTGGTTCAATTTATTCAAAAAATAATGATAAGCGTTATATTTAAATGAATTTTAAAAATAATTATTTTCTAAAAATATTTTATAATAAAAATAATACTACGTTGATTTGATTGAAAAAAAATATAAAATAAAGCAATTTATATAAATCTGGATAATCTATATTTTTTTTAACCAAATCGACTAAATTGTTTCTCGCTGAGATATAATTTTCTTAAAAAAATAACCGTTTGTAATCTTAAAGTTATGCTTGTTTAATTTATATTAAAACAATTATTTTTTTAATTACTTTTTTTTAAAAAAGGTAATCATTTCTTTGTATTCAATTGTATTTTTTATTGTGTATTATATAGAAATGAACTTTTCATATTAATCCTGGAATTATAAAAAAATAGATTAAAATATATTTATTTTTATAATAAAAATTTCACAATACATTAATATTATGAGGATAGATGAGAAAGGAGAGAAAATAATGTATGAAAATTTAATGACAATGAAAAAGGAGAAAGAAATGACTTTTTAAATTTAATAGTAAATTATTATAATATTTTTAATTTAAACTTACTACAATAAAGAAATTTATTGGATTTTTTTTTCAAATTTTATGATGTCACTAAAAAAAATGATGTAAGTGCATTACCAATCCCCATATATATTATATATAAAAGCCCGTTGGTCATGTTTCAAGTCAACATTCCTCAACCTCAATCTTAATCATCGGACCCACAAGTTAAGCTAGAAAACAGATCCTCTTAGTGAATTAACAATCCCCATATATAATTTAACACCTAAATTATACACCTAATCACACTAGATTTTTTTATACAACCTACATTTATTCTATTTTATTTTTTTTTCTATTTCTATTCATGTTTTTTAGCCTTTTTACATTCAACACAGGAGAAAAAATCAATTTCACTGGCACATTGTGCTTTGGAGTCTCACATTTTTTTTATGTCCATGGTATTCTTCACTCTTCGAGTGTCATTAATAAGATGGAGCAATGAGGCATTGTTACT
Source organism: Glycine max (assembly GCF_000004515.6). Classification (NCBI taxonomy): domain Eukaryota; kingdom Viridiplantae; phylum Streptophyta; class Magnoliopsida; order Fabales; family Fabaceae; genus Glycine; species Glycine max. The sequence continues at coordinate 42,351,278 of NC_038256.2, forward strand.
AAATCCACTCCCACTTAGGCATACCAAAATTAAATAATCAGGCTACAATAACGTGATGCACCAAAATAAAGTGTGTCAAAATGAAAAATAAAGTGCTGTTAAAAATAGAAATAGAAAAAATAATAAATAAATAAAATAGAACAAATGTGACTGTGTATAATAAAAGATCTAGTGTAGTTAGGTGTATAATTTAGATGTTAAACTGATCAATCAATTAGTTACTGCACCAAACCAAATTCTGTTGAAGATACGCCATCGTTAAATTACTCTAATTTTTTCAGGTCTATAATCTTAGAACCCAACTTGGCTTTTTTAATGGGTTATTTGGATTCGGTCATTGTGTCCAACTCATTGTATCAACTTTTTTATTATTACACATTTTATCACCTTTAATTTGATATCTTGGTAATTTGGGTATATCAATTATAGACTTAAAGGTGCACAACTCAACCTCAATGTTAATTAATAGTTGTCACCGAATTATGCATAAATTATAATTCATAGAGGATCGAATTATTTTAAATGAAAGAGTTATATATTAATTTTTTTTTGGTCAAAATATATGACCTTCTTGTTAATATGTGTGGCCTTTTTTACTTTATAAAAATTAATAATTTTTTTTTATGGATATAGACTTACAGCAGCTAGCAATAATTAGCTGCCACATGTCGGGGTAGCACCAAATAGAAAGTATATATATATATATATATATATATGTGTGTGTGTGAATATTATTTATGAGAATATGAAAATAACTAAAAATAATAATCAAATAAAAATTATAAATAATAGACGATTAAGATTAAAATATCTATAAATTAAACTTAAAATATAATATAATCATCAAATATCTAAAAAAATTCAACAAACAAAAATTAAATCTATAAGTTATCCCATCAGTTATCATCCTCTAAAAGATCTCAATTAAACCGTCACCATTATCATTATAATTGTCGTTGTTACTGTCACTATCATCATCATTGACTACCGTCACCATTGCTATCTTCATGGTTGTCTTATTGTTGTGATCCCATCACCATTGTTATTATGATTGTCGTCGTTGTTGTTGCGGCTACCACCACTGTAGTTGACCGCCACCACCATCACCGTTATTGATTGTCAGTACTTTTGTCGTTATGACCATCGTTGATGGCGATGGTGGCGACAGTAGCAACGATGACGACAATCACAAAAATAAAAGTAATGATAATGATACTTTAACAATAATTGAAATATTTTATAATATAATAATAAATATCTTTTATATATTTAATTTTTGTTTTGTGAATTTTTTAGAAAATTAATGATTATATTAAATTTTAATTTGAATATGAATATTTTAATCTTAATTGTCTATTATTTTAAATTTTAATATGATAATTGTTATTAATTATTTTCGTGAGTAAAATACCTAATGAATTAAGAAAGTAAAATGAATGAATTGAAACTCCTTTCATTAACTTATGTACCTTACTTTATAGAGAAATTAAATGAAGAAACTTCTAAAAAATTTGAAATACATAAAACAGAAACTAATTTAATTTATGGAAATTTGATTTATTTACCTTTTTAATATATTTTTCACATAAATATTTGTTGAGATATTTATGCAAACTAGACCCTTCTCTAAGTCTTTTTTTATAGGCCAAAAGAAAATTTCATTGAAGATTTATGTTCAGCACAAGTTGTACGTACCAAAGAACAGCATGAAGATAAGGGTAGAGAATACAGCGAGTGTATAACAGGTCACTCACTCAGACCCTTCTCGAAGTATTTTAATCTTGATGATCTTAAACAAATGTGATTCATATATAGCTGTATCTAAAACGATAAACATATATTCAACTCAATCTTGCAGGATACGAGATGTTAATTTCCGAGGAAAAATATTCAATACACCTTGCTCTTTATAAATTAAATCTTAGATATGCCTTCCATTCATATTATGTACAAGCAACCTTGTGACAAAACTTAGTTGTCTCTGAAGATGAAATGATTGCGGCTACTGCGCGCAATATTATTCTCTTACACTGATAATCTTAACGAGTTGGCACTTAATTATTAAGCAGTGTAATAAGATACACTTACTGAGTCTAAGAAAGAGATGAAATTGAAATTGAAAACATGGTTTTCCTGTATTTTTTTATTCATTAATTAAGTGGCTTAATGGAAGCAAAGATATGCATGTATGAACGAACGGAAGCATCTTGCTTCGAGGCTATACTACACCTTACGTACGAACGTAAAAAAAGAATAAACGTTATATAGCACTAATATATACACACACAACTTTCAAGTGTTTATTTGATTGTATAAAAGCTTTTATGTCTTATGGCAGACACACACATACACACAAACACTAGGATGGACATCCATTGTTTTATTGGGACCACGTGCATCTTCAATGGAAATCCTCGATAGCTATATATATTGAAACTGGACAAAACTGAACATCCAATTATGTCTCTAATATTTTACTTTCTTGTTACGTGAAGAGCAATGTGGTCAAGATTATACCGATCATTTTGTAAACTACATGGAACATTTCAGGAATATAATAATGTCTAACTAGAGTTAGTTGGTTTAATAATTAACTAACTTCTGTGTGTTAGGATCAGAATTTTATTTTCACCAAGAGTTCATTAATTTAAGTTGTATTGCTTGTTCAAGGTTTTCCAAAAACAAACCTGAAAAATGTATAATGCTACTTTAATTGCAAATCAATTTAAAATGAGTTCAAGCATACAGTTGAAAAAAGCAGTCATAGTCATTTGCTTTCTACAACTATGGCATATGACTCATATCACGTTCAATCTTAAGTGGAGTATAGAGGATTCATTATTGATCACAGTTGAAATAAATCATCATGAATACAGAAAATCTAAACTGAGAAAATTAATGAGAATGGTGCAAAGCCTGCTTACAGTTCCCGTCGATCTCTTATAAAAACAACATTATGTCTAGTAGTTGAGGGTTTCAGGGCAATGACAGAGTAGAATTGACCAGCACTAAGCTATGAGTGTAATTGTATAACTAGCAACACATTACTCTAGGCAAAACAAGCATGGCTTAGAAGCTCCGCTTTGGCAAATCATTACTATATATTTTACTTTAATTATTTCTTTTAACATCGATTATAATATAACAATTAGTTGTAGCTTTGTAGCTCACAAGCAAAGAAAGAAATGGACTAGAATCACTACTGCAATGGATTTTTTTCATATAAAATAAAATTAATTAATCACAGTTAATTATCCGATTTCGGTTGCATTCATCGTAGTCCTTGATTAAGAAACACATGCTTGATGTCAAGTTCGTTTCAGTAAGTCTCGATTTCAACTTGCCATTTTAATTACCAAATCTTTAAATATCCCTGTTTAAAAAATTAGAAGGGGAACACACGCATTAAGTCCCCTTTACCAATGTAAACGAGGGGTAGTATTTTTTTTTTCAGGCTAATAATACTGGCGCAAACATATTTATTTTGGCATGTTAATGCTTTGTCATAAATATATCAAGTGGTACCTTTTGTCTTCTTTTTCCTTTTGTGCGTGGTAGGTGGCAGATAATTTTAAAACTAGCGATTGAAGAGATTCCACCACAAACCAATACTGGCTTATAAGGCTACGTATCTATCCTTGATATGAAACGCATGAAGACACATAACCAACCCGATTTGATTTGAGAAATTGTATTTGTTTTGTTTTACAATAGAAAACAGATAGAATTGTGAAATGAGATAAAAAATTATTATAGAGTGATGAGATAAAAAAGAAAAAAATATAGTTTTATATATATAAAAAATTTATATAACTAATATAATTCTTTTAATTTATATATTATTATCACCCATGTCATGCATCGAGTCTAGCTATGTACTCTATGTTGATCCAAACGAAAAAAAAAAGAAGAAGAAGAAGATATGTAATCTATATATAGAGCTCAATTGTGGTACGCAAGTACCAACTCATTTTCCATTGCAATTACCTTCTGAATCATCTAACACAACTAGTATTAGAATATCTAACATTTCAGTTTATAAGCACTATACAAAAATTGTATTATATTATGATAGTAGATGAAAAAAATGTTAGTCATCAAATTTATTTCCATCAATATAATATTTATTTAATAAAAATTAGTCTGCCATTATAGATATTATAAGTGTTCAATAATAATGTAATATTTATACTTATAATAGTATGATGTTTCAGTAATATATATATATATATTCTGGTAATAGAATTATTTGTTAATGTGATATATTATATCGTAAATATAATATATACTTATATATTTATATATATAATTATGTTGTAACAATAGTTTATGGTAAACCGAAAAAATTACTACTTGAGTCGCGGACAATGTTGCTTTCTTTAAGACGTTTCGTGGCACTGCCAAAAAGTTGTGCAAACAGACTATCAACCACGAAGTCCCCAGGATAAAACAGCCCAGATCACTGTATAAGATTCCCACTGTACTGAGGGAACCTTTCCTAGAATTACACCTTCTTGTATGACTTGAAAAGTCACTCTAAAGCCACCCGAAAATATGACTTGAAAAGTCACTCTAATAGTCAACCGAAAAATATGACTTAAAAAGTCACTATTATAGCCAACTGAAAATATGACTTAAAAAGTCACTTTTATAGTCAACCGAAAATATGACTTTAAAAAGTCACTCTTATAGCCAACCGAAATTTTAGAGCGATAGTAAGAAAGAGGGAGAAGTTTGTCGGAAATGCATCGGCTGAAATATGGGAGGGAGAAAGAAAAGTTGAGGAAATGCTTCTCAACTAGGGCAAGGAAAAATAAAGAAATGAACTCTCTATATATAGGGAGTGAAATATTATTCAAGTGTTTATCCTGAACGATGTGGGACTTGAAGCCTTTTTTATTTTCTTTCTTTTTTTTCAAACTTTCATCCTTTGTTCTAACAAATTCAATTTTTATTGAACAAAAATTATGCCACTTAATTAGAGTAAGTCTAATGACTATTATTTTTATTTCTATTATTATATATGATATTTTTAAATAAAGAATTATAAGAAAACGGTAAATGAAATTTGATGTTTTGCTTCTATTAAAAACAATTGGTAGATATATAAGGTCATCCAACCACCTAGTTAAGATTTCTTCTGACATATCTATCATAAAAATAAGTGATCTCAATAATCAAGAGATCAAGATATAAAACAGAATTAAAATACAATCAAAATTAATAAAGATAAAATCAATTAGGATCAACACAATCATGCAGTAATATTCTCAATACAATTAGGATCAACACAATCATGTAGTAATATTCTCCATATTCTGCATTACCCCCCCCCCCCCCCCTTCAAGTGGGAGCATGAAGATTTCAAATGCCCAACTTGCCAAGCAAAAGATTAAATGGTCATGCTTAAGAAATTGCATTCTTAAACATGTAAATTCAGTTCCATTATCACTTTGAATTATTTTGATTTGTTTCTCATATTGTCTTTCTACTAAAGCAATGAAATTCAACAAGACTTGTGACACTGATATTAAATTGCAATTTAATCTGGCTACATATAACACATTGATAAGCTTCAGGCCTTCTTCAAGAGTTACAGTTCCTTCCTTAGTTGCGACAGCTTGTTCTCCATTTGGTAGTCCCACAGGACATCCTTTCACAACCTTCAGCTCATGAAGAAGTTTCAAATCTCTTGTCATATGATTAAAGGCTCTTGTATCAATAATTCACACTGTGTTTTTACCTGTCATTATTTCTATGGTGCTTCCCTTATGATTGTTCAGAAGATCCACCAGAGTTTGTCACTGCTCACTGCTCAAACCTGTTAGCTCTCCCTTGTCTGTATTTATCGCTGGCAGAATCGTTCCTCCATTAGAAGTCTGGGCAGCATTTGCACGCACACTTATGTCTCTCCCACGGCCTTGATAAACACCCTGTGTTTGGACTTGGGTGATCACACTTCCAGGATTATCATTCAAACTCAGATCATATGGAGACAGTGTTCTCTTTACCGTCTCTGATCCTTCATCATGCTTATTTGCCATTCTTCAACACTCGCCATTCTTCAACACTCGGTTTTTTTTTTCTTAATCAGAGTCTGGATCTAATATCATAAGAAAACAGTAAATGGTTGTTGTTCTGCCTCTATTAGAAACAATCGATAGATATATATACAAGGTCATCCAACCACCTAGCTAAGATTTCTCCTATAGCTTCTCTTGACATATCTCATACAACTATCTATCCTAAAAATAAGTGATCCCAATCATCAAGAAATCAAGATACAAAACAGAATTAAAATAATTAGGATCAACACAATCATATAGTAATATTCTCAATACAATTAAGATCAACACAATCATGCAACAATATTTTCAATATTCTACATTTAATTACAATTGAAATTAGTTATTAAAATAACTTTATTAAACTCAAATACAAACACTTATGGAATAGTAGCTAATTATGAGTGTAGGAATTATATAAATAACATTGCTCAAACTTGCCACATGGTCATGATCATACCAATATTTTTTGGCAAAGGAAGAAAAGAATAATAGTAAAGCTAGTTTTTAACATCATTACTTGTTTTGTGCTCAACGAAGGTACCTCACGCTGAATTAATTGATCTCGAGTGAGATTAAGAATGTACTTGATAAAAATAAATAAACATGATACGATCACATAGAACAAGCCATCATCATAAATACACGCTCAATGCTTGCTGATTTGGCCTACTTATGTTTCATGTTTTTTAAGCAATTTTAATTGCTATATATGCAAGCACCCATAATCATTTCCCAAAGTCCAACTAATTTTTTTTATTAAAAAAATAGTATATAAATCGCATATATATAGCCAGCCATCATCATATATATGTGCATGTCAAAATCTATACTTACTCACACTCGGATTTTGTTTTTTTTTTTTTTTAATCGTAATCGAATAACCCTAATCATCATTCGGTAAGATATAGATTTTCACGTAACGAGAAATCAAAGTAATCTCTATCCAATACTGCCTCTCAGAACGATACACACTGATTGAAACTTGAAAGTAGTGCTCTCATTGCTCGAGTACCAACTAAGTGTTATTTTATTTTGTAGGTAAAACATTATAAATATATGAACAATCAAATCACAACAGAATTAAATAACCGGATACTTTATTACATATGACAGTCTCATATATTATAATAGCCCCTATCTAATACCCCCTTTGGTGATTAACTAATCAATAATAAGAACCCCCCCCCCCCCCCCCCCCCCCCACACACACACACACGTATATATATATATATATATATATATATATATATATATATATATATATATATATATATATAATACATGCCACAACCCAACTGATAGATAGGTATTGCAAATAAAATTCAGAACTTCTTTTATTTTCTTTTTTTGCCGAGAAACTTCTTAGGAATTTCCCTTGGCTTTCATATGTTAACTCAAATGCATGAATCTTGTGTTGATAGTAAAGGCACAGAAGAATATTCAATGATCATACTCATTAATCAAAAGCCAAAGTCTCCTTGAGTTGGTTGTGAATGCTGGAGAGCAGAATAAGTAAAGAAGAGCATAGGCACTAAGATTGAAAGAGCACACGTCATGACAGGGTGGGACTGATGTCATCATAAACTCCACTCAAAGGGTTATGGAATTGGTAGTGGTGGTGCAGCTATCATCAAATGTTTGAATAGGGTTCTTCTTCCAAAATTAAATTCTTAAAACTATACACAGAAAAATATTCAAGAATAATAAAATGTGTACACATACAAAGGTATATTAATTATATTTAAAAAGATGGAACATAAAAAGTTAAGAAAAGAATGGGACCGAAGCAGACATGCGTGTGATGACCACAAAAGTGCCCTAGAAAACAAGTACCCTTTCTCTCTAAGCTTCCATGCCCTACAGCAAAAATATTATATAATTAAGTGAAACAAAAAAAAAACTTTAAAAAGGGGGGTTCCATGCTGAAGCATATTAATAGTAACGTTGCAGAAAGAAAAGAAAACAGTGCCTAGTGACTGACCTTATTTAGAAAAAGATAAGCCTCTTTCCCCAAAGAAATAGTGAAAGGATGCCAGCTGAGAGGAGACATACTAATGTGGTTATGTGTACTTGCAATTAAAATGTTATGTTTCATCTACCTTGCCTTACTTATGCAGTAATGTTGTTCTGAATCGAGGTTAATTATGCCAGGCAGGGAAAAAGTTGAGAAGGAAAAATATTGCTTTAATATTTGGCCGGCACTTTTTTTTTTCTTTCGAAAAATGAACAAAACCCAGCCTTTAAAGTAAGGATTTATATATGAAAATAAAAATTAATCAATATTTCAATTTTGATACAATTATAAAGTCTCAGCAGTTAATTTGTGCTTAAAGCAAAAACTAATTTCAAGAAATTGAAAATTTTAAATATGAAAAGTCATAATAGAGAATGGATAACGGATTGATGACTAAAAAAATCTGGGTTAGAAATATTACGTGGAGATAGAATTGATAAATAATTTTTTTAGTGTTTAAAATAAGTTCTCTTTACCTTTACCTTTGTAATTTTTTATTAAGAAAATAATGGTGTTTTTTCATTTATTTGCAATAAGATATATATCTCATATATCCAAATATTTTTTATTAAGGGAGAATTTAAAAGGTGAAATTTTCTTCCTTGAAGATATTTTTTGTTTTTTTTATATATTTATTTTGAGTGAAATGACACTCTTTTAATTTTAAGATAAAACAAATTATCACCCTCACAAGAATTTATGTTCAATGAAATATAAACTTATACATAATAAGTTTTTTTGTATAGAAAATTTATAACAAATTATATTGACTTCTATTGTACTTGGTTTCTTCAAAATTTACACGATATTCGTGTCATTTTAACATTACAGTTGTAACCCCCTTCCTAGGGCACACCTTTCATGAGGTGTCAATGTAATAAATTTTAAACAATTAAAGTAGATTACTATAGGGGGAAAACAAGGGATATCATGTAAATTTTGAAGAAACCATAGAAGGTATTAATGTAATTTGTTTTAAAATTTAATAATAAAATGAGATATTGAAAAATAACAAATTGAAAAAAAATGATATTCTTTTCATTTAAAATTTTGAAATATGTAAAATTAATTTGGTAATAATTAAAATATACATTATTTAAATTATATTTAATTGTGATAGTTTCTCTTATAAACGTAAATAGCATTTGTATCTCAATAATAGGTTGTGTCTTTATAAAATTTATTCGATAAGTTTTTCTAAAACTTTATTAAAGAAGGATACAATGAGTACTCTAACAAATATTCAATAAATTTGTTATTCTATTAGTCAACAATTAGATAGAGTTATATAAAGTTAACTAGGGAGTCAATCCTAACAACTATGGTAATTTAAAATCTAGAGAACTATATTCTACACAGAGATATAGGATTATTCACTGATACATGTAAAATTTCTCACCTTTAATAAGGGAGGGATTTAGTTCCTCTAAAGTGGGAAGGGTGCATTTTAGAAGATAAAGTGCAACTATAATCATTAATTAAAAAATCAATAAATAATATTCTAATTAACTTCAGATTTTTTTAGGGAATATATATATTTTTTAATTATATTTTATCACAGTTCTTAATAATTGATTTTTTTTAATTAATAATTATGAGTGCACTTTATTCTCTAAATTATACCGTCTCGCATTCCTTTAAGAAGAATATTAATAAGTGTTTTTTATAACATTTATTAATGGGCCAGAAGAAAAAAAAATACTATATGATAAAGTATTATATATTTTCACTCGATTTTTTTATTTTATTCTTAAAGTAATTTTTAATATATAATATTAATTAATATATTTAATTAAGGCACTCTCACAATAATAAAATAAAGAACTAAATGTTAGTCATGTTTCTAGTTGAAAGTTAAAAAATTAATTGATTTATAGTTAAAAGTTAAAAAACTACTTTATTAAATTATAAGTGTTTGATAAAATTATCTATCAAAGTAGTTAAAAATATAAAATTATAGGATAAAAATAATAAAATTTAACCTTAAATAAAAAAGATTAAAAAGAAAATCTAATAAATATTTAAAGAAAAAAGAAATAAATATTAAAAGTTAAAAACTAAGATTTTAAAAAACATTACCTCAACTAATATTTTAAAAAACATTAAAATTTATTTAAAAAAATTAACTTCTCAAATAGTCAAACAAATTTTTTAGTTAATTAAAAAAAGTAAAAAATTAATTGAAATATTTTATGCACGTTGATAATATCATAAGTTTTTAAGTGTTATTTTTAACCGAAATTATAACTTTATATTAATTAGTAATCTACATAATAAAAATTGACATAAATTATCAAAATGAAAATTTAATTCCGAATATAAATAATACTAGAAACACCTATTATATGATGCTCAAATAATAATCAGAACCGTACTACTGTTTTCTTAAAACAAAATAGCCGGTGGGTTGCACGAGAGAAAAGCCACTAACCCATTTTCAGAAGGAAATGTCTTTGTTTTTCAAGAAAGTGACTAAAACGCCATAAAATAAGAAGAAAATAACAAATTGACATGAGATAGTATTCAGAATATATTTATTATATATCTACATTTTATATAAAAAAAATATTTTTAATTATTTTTATGATAGAATTAATCCATTTATGTACATAAAAATTATTGAAAATAACTTAGATATATACTATAAAAATATTATTAAGCTGTTATATAACAAAAAAAATTAAGGGATTTAAAAAAAAATGGGAGACCTACCTAAAAGTTGCTTATATACCTTTTGATTGACATAGAAAGAAGTTTCTGGATGGTTTATAGTTTTTCTAACTATATATATGCAAAGCAAATATAAATAATTTATTAAAGAAAAAAAGGTTGAACTACTCTTGAATCCAGAATTCACAATGTGTAAAAAGTAAAACAAAAATATTATAGAAATTTGGTGTGATTATCTCTGGACACTCAACAATATAATTATAATGTTGAATAGGGAAATGAAATGTGCATAGGCTTTAATGATATTAGTTTTACTTTTGATGGCCAAACTGCTTATGGAACCGTGTATTTTTATCTTAGCAGGCTTTGTCAGTGAAGATATATAAGACTTGCCTTTTAAGCCAGGGCTACTAAATTACCCTGCTTGTTTTTCACCATGCAGTTCGAGTCGAGTCATCAAAAGAGACAAACAAACAACCATATATATTTTCAACATCTTTTGGACCAACCACGGTCCTTGCTGCTGCAGCAACAAATGCCAAAAGACTCTCTCAGGGATGAGATTCATGGACGAAATTGCAGAAAAAGCAACAAAAAATGCTAGCTCAACTATTTTGATAGATCAACTAAATTTTTTTAACTTTTAGAAAATTATTGAAGATGCATAAAGTGATAGAATTAAATTAAAATGTTAATGTTTTTTGCAATTGATTTACTTTTTAAAGTCAACACAATGTTTTAAAAAAATTGTTTATTATGTGACTAATTTAATTTTATAAGTTGGAAAAGAAAGAAAAAAAAAACAGGAGTAAAGATAGAGAGAGCTTGATAAACTGTGCCACTTGTCAAAAGTAAACGGAAACATCTATTATTCCTTGGTGTTGTGTGGCCTTTTCAAGTTCTAACATTCTGGGATAGACAATATCTTACCAACCCATTTCAAAGTGACATATTTTTATGCATTATTTTCATACACAAAAAATAGTTAATCTTTTTTTTTCTTTAGCTAACAAACAAAATAATTTTGTCCTATATTTTTCCACGTTATTGGCTGCCCTTTGCTGTCTCCTAACTCTGAGTCAATTACGTCAACGAGGTAGAAACTAGAAACAAAGTTAAATCAAAATACAAAGAGCTAGAAGAAGCAGTTACCAATTAAGATCATACTCCTGTTGTTATTGAATTACTACCATCGATCCATGGTTATGTTTTTTAATTTTTCTGAGAGAATATGCATTTTCAACGAGATTCATCAACTGATCGTACTTCTTTTTTTCACATTAAAGCAAATATATAAAGTATGCATGTAACTAATATTCTAATCTTTTTTTTCTTGCCTGAAGAAAAAATTATCAAATCCAAATGGTTTTTGCATATATTGTTCATTCAAATGGCCAAGAAAGAAAATTGAATTCATGTGATAATTAAAAGGAATGATTCAGTTGATTTGCAATATGATGAGTTGCTAATAATAATAGGCTAAAAGTGGCAATGATCTGAACTTTAGTTTAGATTAAACTTTAAGCTTCGGCTATCGTTGAAGTTAGAATATAGTAGCATGCCACGTTAAAAAAGAAGGCATTGTGCTGATCCACTACTCTATCTCTCTGTAATCATAGTACTACATTATTATTATTATTATTTCAATTGGCATTAGCTTTCTTATTCTCTTGTATTTCCTATTTGTTGTCCTTGATCCGTGGACCATGGTCCGGTTGCATTGATCAAAATCATCACATACTTGTGATGATATAGGTATATGCTTAAATCTTGATTAATTTTAGCATTAACAGGTTTCAAAATTAATCAAAAGGAGAGGGTAATGAGGCACGAGTATACTAGTAGTACTAGTAGCTTATAGCTGAAAGCAAGACACATGATATGAAGAGAGGAGTAGTAAGGAGGAAGGAGAGAGAAGATTGAAGATGCAATGGGGAGAGAGAGAGAAGTGGGGGTGGAGTGTGTTCCAAGACACAATGATTACATGGTCTTGGGGAAGCATAAAGGGTGGCGTGGACATAGCAAGAGTATAGAAGAACGTGGGGGGGGCTTGACCGAGGTACGAAGGAAAAGGAAACGCCTAAAGGCCAAAGTAAGGGCTAAAAATGCCCCAAAACAAAAGAACTAATAAAATATTTTAAAAATGAAGTATAGTAGTTTTTAAATTTTCATATTTTAATTAAGATAATAATACATTGAATTAATTAAAATAGTTTATTTTATTCTCCTCGAAATTTATCAACCAAAATAACAAATTTTACCCGAAATAAAAAATCTTAAAACTTTGTCCCTTGAAACTTGAAACTCTAATGTCACAATTTGTAAATCTTTCTATTTTTAAAAAAAAAATTCACTAAAATTATAGTTTTAAAATTATTCCATATCACAAATTTATCATGAAATAACAAATATTTAGATGAAAAAAGATTTTTTTGATTTTGGATAAAATAAAATTACGTAAAAGCTATTTTGTTTTAAAAAATTAAATTAAGGGATCTACATAATAAACAATGAAAATATTATCATACATAATCTATATTAAAATGATTTTGAAACTATTGAAAATTATGGTGAAAACATACTGATGATTATATATATTAATTATTTCCTTTTTATTAAATTTTAAACTTTAATTAGATTTTTTTAAAAATAATTTATTAACCATTATCTTTAGTTTAATGTTACACAAAATTGATTTTTTATTTATAATCTCAATCTTATGATTTGGTAAGTGTTAATTTTTTTAATAAAAACACTAATTAAATTGGGTCTTTCAATTTATTAAATTTGCATTAAAACAAATAAATATTAATTTTAATTAATAATTATCTGTAACAAAATAGTAGTAGTAATTAGTATAACAACAATGATACTAATGGAAGCAAGAAATTAAGAAAATGGTTGGCTAAGAGCATTCATGATGAATACTATCAGTCTTTTTTGTCCTTGGTCGGTCGACAATCTGTGTTGTGTGCGTTCACTACGGTTTGGTTGTGTTTCCCGTCCCTATCTCTAGCTCTTTCTCACATACTCCAATATACCTTTTCTAAATTCTAAACTAAATAACTATATGGTATTTCTGTACGGTTATTTATGTAGATCATCTTATGCGTGCAAAACACATGTACTTAGATTTAAAGATGATTTGCTGTAATGTAGACTTTTTTATAGCGTCATTCACTAATACAGTTTGTCGATACATTATTGAAAAAGTTGAATTCATAATTTTTAGATAATTATTATAATTGTCCAACTTCTTTAATAATTTTACAATATAAGTTACGCAATATGACTCAAATTTTCAAAATTAAGACCATATGATATGGCATGAAAGTTACTCATACATATATATACCTGTATTGGTATGATAGAGAGAATGCCGTAAGAAAAAAGGAAAGTGAAGTAGCAGCACTCAAACAGTCTTTGTATATGTTAGAGGGTGTTGGTGCGCAGAAGGCTACAAAGTATATTAGAGCGAAAAAAATAAAAAATAAAAAACAAAGAAATCAAAAAGAGACCATCAAAGCACGAAGGAAAAGGAAAGTTTTGTTGAATGTAGAAAGGATGGTTTATCTTGCCCCGCACAAAGGTTTGTGGCTGAAAAACACTACTAAGTAAAAGAGATTTGACATTGAGGCAGAGAGAGAAAGAGAAAGAGAAACCCAAAGCCTTTGGACTTTTCTTTCACCCCCACAACCACAAGAGAAAGAAAGAAAGAAACATGGAAAGTAACTGATTGATCCCAGCATGATAGAATTAGAAACTACAATTGTATCACACATCAAAGAGAATTAAGGTATGTCTCTTCTTTGTTTTTGTTTTTATCTTTTTGTACAAATATATGCTACTACTATTTTAATTTTTATATTCATTCATTATATTTTTCTTATTATATCATTCATTATGTTTATTATATACTACCACTACTAGTAGTATATATTTTCTTTCTTATTTCCTATTTCTGTCTTTTATGTCAAAGTAATATACTAATGATTGATACGGGTGTGAAAAAAAGACCCATTTTTTCAACACATGTTGTCCCTCTAAATACCCTTTTCATTTTTATTCCTTGTGCAAGTGTAAAGCAAACTTCTCCGAACTCTTTATTCTTCCAAACTTCCTTTATCTTACTCATACCAGACAAAACAAAAAACAACAGAGCATACAAAACCAAAAAAACAAACCCCCACCTCAGCTATATTCTGACATTTGAATATCAAATTTCCTTTCTTTGATTATTATTATTATAATTTTTCTCTCCAGCAAAATATTCTTATATAAATAGCCTTGGAGTTTGTATTATCCTTCAATAGAGTTAGTTTCATATATAAAACAGGAAGCAACAACTGCAACAGCAGCTATAGACCCTAGGGAAATGATACAGGAAGATCAAGGACAGTGTTCTTCTCAAGCGATCAATAACTACCACCAAGCCTATCAAGAGCAGCTTCTCCTTCAGCAACAGATGCAGCAGCAGCAGCAACAACAACAACAAAACAATGATATCTTTGGTGGAGGATTGAACATGTACCCTGGTGGTGAAGTTTCTCAAATCATGCATCATCATCATCATCAACCATGGTCTATGACTATGCCTCATCACCATCATCATCATCATCAGGTTCATGACCCTTTTCTTGTCCCTCCCCAAACTTCACCCTATGCAAGCTTGTTCAACAGAAGGGGTCCTTCTCTTCAGTTTGCATATGATCATGGTTCATCTTCTGACCATCTTAGGATCATATCTGAATCCTTTGTTGGACCGGTGGTTCAACCCGGTTCAGCACCCTTTGGCCTCCAAACCGAGTTGGCTAAGATGACTGCTCAAGAAATCATGGAGGCTAAGGCCCTTGCAGCTTCCAAGAGTCACAGTGAAGCTGAAAGGAGACGCAGGGAGAGAATCAATAACCATCTTGCTAAGCTGCGCAGCTTGTTGCCTAGCACAACCAAAGTAAGTCTAATTAATTAATTAATTTAACTAAAATTAAATAATAAATTCTTCCCATAAATTAACCACGTATTCAAATTATAAAATATGTATATTTTACTATTATGAATCATGAATTGGCTACTACTAGTTTGCATGTGTAATTAATCATCTCAACAAAAACTAAAGATTTCAATCCCGTGTATATTATTAGCACGCGCGCCTATAACATGATGCGTTTGTGTATAAACAATAGTGCAAGAGTGTGTTATGGGGTGTTTTTTCTTTATAGACTTTCAATTGCAAAGATCGATTTGTAAATCTTTGCTAGATTCTATTTGTTACTTTAATCTGGTATGATAAGTAAAATAACAAAAGGAGTATAAGTAACCTTTTAGAAAATGAGGTGAAAAGATTGTCTCATTGTTTTACCTGCTTTTCTAACCCACCTTTATGGCTTTGTTAATTCTTGTTTTTTATTACACATTGTTCTTTTTTTCTTTTGGTCTTATTAATTTCTTCACACTGATCACTTTAATTATGTAAATGTGTTTGGTGTGTATGTGTGTGGTAGTTCCGAGGAACACAGCTAGCTAGAAAAAAGTAGTAGTAGTAGTAGTAAAAGAGGATATGAGAGAAAAAAAAACGTATTAGCGTTAATGTCGCTTGGTTGGCATGATAAAGAGGAACCAAGTAGCAGTGGAAAAGCTTCGCATGGAAATTTCTTGCCGTATAAACTCAGTTTGATAATGAAAAGAAATAAAGCCAGAGACAAACTAGCATCCTTGTCAGTCACAAACACACACATTTAATTTCAAAATTTCATCTCATCCATAATATGCTGCATGACACTTCCACCATTCAAAGATACCCACTACAATTCCATTTCACAATGATCATGGCCATAAACTACCAACCTATCTGTGAACATCTAAGACAATGTTAATAAAATTTATAATAACTCACTCATCCAGGTCAACAAACTGAATATTCCCTTGATCCAACAGGATATATATAACAACATCTCCAAAGCCCCACCACAATATTTTGTATACAATTAATTAATTTCAGTGCTTTATTTAATTTTAGTATAATTACTTTATTGTTTTGGTTCTTTATTTTTTTTGTAGACAGATAAAGCATCATTGCTAGCAGAAGTGATCCAGCATGTGAAGGAGCTGAAGCGTCAAACCTCTCTGATAGCAGAAACGAGTCCGGTTCCAACAGAAGCTGATGAGTTAACAGTAGTGGACGAAGCTGATGAAGATGGAAACTCAGTGATCAAAGCCTCTTTGTGCTGCGAAGATAGGTCAGATCTGTTCCCTGAACTCATCAAGACCTTGAAAGCGTTGAGGCTAAGAACGCTTAAGGCTGAGATAACAACGCTTGGTGGGCGCGTCAAGAACGTATTGTTCATCACTGGAGAAGAAACAGACTCATCAAGCAGTGAGGACCATAGCCAGCAACAACAACAGTGCTGCATTAGCTCAATACAAGAAGCGCTTAAGGCTGTGATGGAGAAGAGCGTTGGGGATCATCATGAGTCTGCTTCTGCGAATATTAAGAGGCAAAGGACCAATATAATATCAATGTCCTAGGAACGGATCGAGGTCTTTATGAATTTTATTTAATTAAAGGCCTATATATGCATGATCATTATTATTATTATTACTATCTACTAATTAATTAGTTGTTATATAAGCATATATATATATTTTGATTTTGATTTGCATATTTTTTGGGGGGTGTGGTTTGGCTTTTACTTTTTTTTCTTTTCTTGTTAATGGTGTGTGCTGGAAAATGTTGTTACTTTATATGTATTCTCCATCAACATCATCATCGTTATAAGAAATGAGGAAATGAGAGTTTGGTGGGGTTTTTTGTTACATGTGTACCTTGTTTGTTGCTTGACACAGTTTGATTTGAGTCTACAGTGGCGAGAACAAGAGAAGAGAAAAGATATAGGGCGGGAAGTGGAAGAAGAATCTATTTCGTTGCAAGAGAAATTCCTTTTATTAAATCCTAATATCAAAGTTTTGATTGTTGGGATTAACTTGATCTAAGAGTTACTTTTTTTCACTCTTTATATTTATTTTCTTGAGATCTAAATTAAATTTTAAAAAATAAATTATTATAAGAATAAGGAAATAACTCTAATAAGAGTTACAAAATATTAAAAGATGTTAAAATTATACTTAACTTGAATACGGAGTAACTGTGGCCAGGGGTCTTCTGTATTGATTTGAAGCATTTTTAATTTGTAGTCTCTCTTCTCTCTCTCCTTTAATTCTCCAGGTGCATTACATTATGATTATAGATGTCACCATAGAAAGGTGGTAAAGTAATAGACATGTGATGCGTCCCCGTATAAGATCATTGGTAACCATACCATTAATATTATTATACCAAATATGTCTATAATCACCTAGCTCAGTCAACAATGCTTAGTTTCCAAAGCACACATCATGCATTTTAGTACATAAAAAATTAATCTAAGATAATAGAAGAATTTTAATATATAATTAACCTTAATTTATTTTACCATTTCTTGAGTAAAACTTCTGGGGTGGAAAGTTCTAATTTTAACCATGAGAATTCGAATTAGAAGTGTTTAACACCTGTAAAGTTATGAGTGCATGTTAAAAATATAGTATTTCTTAAAAATTAAATTTACTCGTGATCGATGTTGATATGATTGCCTAGGAGTATATTATAGTAGAAGACTAGAAGGGCCATATATATTTTTAAAAAAAAACATGTCAAACAATTTCTTGAGTATACCTTTATGTCTGTTCACAAATCTAAATATCAAATATAGAGTATGTAGTTTAATTTTTTACATATAAGTATTGAACTTACGATTTTTTAAATATTTGTACAATTATTTTTCAATTTATGTAGAAAATAAAAAAATTATACGCTTAGAAAATCTCGTAATTTTAAAAATAAAAAAAATAATATCAAAGTAAAAATAGTTAACATTTGAGAACAAGAAATTTTTAAAAATAATTAAGTTAATATTTTAGAGTTTAAAATCTTAATATTGAAAAAAAGTTAAAAACAGTCAATAATTTGAGAATTTAAAAATATAAGTTAAAATTAAATAATGGTAAAGCCACATGTGTAAGAAAAAAAATAATAAAGATATCTTCAAATTTAAAAATGACAATTTAAATTTATAATGAGTATTAACATATCTCATCCAAACATGCATTGATTAATTGCATCAGTGAAAATATTTACATTTAATTATAAATAAAGTATTTTATATATTAGTTATGCAATTAAATTTAAGAACAATAATGTTTGTTAAAAAGTAATCCGATAAAAAAAAAACTCAAGAAGACTAATTTCAATTTACACTTAAAATAAATTGACACTCCACTCACTATTATTGTGTTTAGAAAAGACCAGGGACTGGCAAGGGCAATTATGACTTCAACTTGGGTTATAGCTTGAGATCATGTATATCACTGTTAAATTTCAAATCATTCATACGATACACCACTTAAAAGTTGTAAAAAATTTCCTTGTAGTATAGGTTGAATCCTTGAAATTTACACAACAGTTATTTGAATATTCTAGTTATTTTTCGCACATTCATGTTTTATACTAATTTTATACTTTTTTATTTTTCTTTATTTATTTAACTTATTAAATATCATATCATAACTTTCCAATACAACGTGTTTAAAAGGATATAAATAAATTAAAGTGAATTGTAGAAACACTCATTTTGATCTAATTTTTTTATAATTATGTTGGATCCTGATTGTTTTACAATCATTTCCTTCAATGTATACTTACAGCTTATTGCATGGCAGCATATAGTATAAATTAAGCAATCTTGAATCCACCTTGTTCTATCTATAAATAGCCAAGATTTAAAAATAAAATAAAATAAAATCGTATGAGCTGTTGTAAGTAAAGAGTAATAGTACTAATATATATATATGGAAAAAAAATTCCTGATGGTCAATAAATTTTATTAATAGAATATGAAAGATATTTTAAAGTAAATACAAAACTTCAGTTTACATAACAACCAATGGCAACAAAAAAAAAGTTTGTCATCTTGACAAGTTAAATTAATTATTTACACGACAATGGAGAATTGCACTAATATGAAAAGTGACATTTTCTTAGTTATGGTAACTAAAGTTAAATTCTTGACAAAACATATCGTAAATTACAATTGATCCGAACATATATATGTTAATCTTTTTTCTTCTTCTTTCACCAAATATTTGTAACAGGGAAAATGAGACTTGTCATCTTGTCCTAAGTCATCATTTCAAATTCCGACCAACTGACCAAGCATATATGTTGTCATCTTGACCTAAAAGAAAACCAGGCCAAACATCAACAGGGATCTTATTGCTATGCTTCTCAAGAAACTTTTTCTTAGTAGTTAACAGGTTTTTTTTTTTGTGCGAGAATTTACTGAGCCAATTAAGTTAATTACGTGACATAATAGAGTGGTTAATTTTGATAGGAAATGCTTATTGTTACGAAAAGATAAACAAGGAATCATATATGTGCGAATTATAATTATCACTGTGATTTCTGTTTCACTTCTTTATTTTACATTTTGATCTATTATTTTTATCAAACCTAAACATGTGACTTTCGTACCTGTTCGTGTGAAAATTTTCATACCAATTAGCATTGCTCGTTTTGATAATAAGCGAGAGGAACGAAAATTGCAACAATATTTGTTGATTCAAAACTTCAAATCGAAAGGAACAACATTTCAGAGTTGAGTCTAGATAAATTATTACAAGATGTATTGATTCCGGTTCAAAATCATTCAATTAGTTTCATTCGAAGACAAGTAAATTAAATTGTTCATACTTTTGCTTGAACATCTTGATTTTATGCTAATCACCAAATCTTTAATACAATTCCTCCTTGTATGAATGCTATCCTTATTTATAAAATAATATAAACTTATTTGAAACCTTAAAAAAAAAAACCTTTAAATCTATTCAATTACTGTACTGTTTAGATTTTCATATCTTTAGCTTTATCTCATTTAATCTATTTTTTGCCTCAACAAAATTGCATGAATCAGAATTAGTGTGAAAACGATGCCAATTAGGTTTCATATTCATGCAATGAACGAATTTATAAAATATATAATATATTTTTTCTATATTATTAGTAGTAATTCATAATATTTTAATAATAGTGTTAAATAATTTTTGTTTACATTAATGTAATATATTTTAAATAAAATTATGATAACTTAATTAATAAAGAAAATATTATTTATTTGTTTAATTAAAAAAATTTGTTGATATCAGTTTTCTTATTAAATAATTTATGAATCAATTAAGTCATTCAAATTGCGTCAAAATATTCAAAGTTATTTAGAATATGAACTGTTTTTCTGTCTTTCAGAAGGACTAAATATCATAAATATTTTAAAAATATATTAATGTTAAGTAAATATTTGAAAGAATAAATTATTGATATTTAAAAAGGTTAAATTATTAAGGTCTAATTTATAAAGCTTTTTTTGTATATAATATATTTTTTCATATTAGGATAATCACCTTTTTTTTACGATGCAAAGTATTCATTAGTTTTACTAATGATAAATCATCTTCATTAAAAAATTTGATTAATAATTTTTATTGGGTCTCCCCTCCCAATTATATTTTTCATCCATAAACTTCAATTTAAGACCTTACATAAGAAAAGTGAGCTTAGTATCACTTAAATTAATCACTTGTTTGGTTAACAAAAATAAATTAATATAATAAATTACATTGGCATATCTTAAAAAAGTGTTGGTTCATAATATGTACTCGGTCTAATTGATTCTTTTAGCACGAAATATAAAATCTAGTGAAAAACTTATAATTTAATTACCATTAAAATAAAATTGAAAGGGGTTTTAAGTCATAACTTATACAAATGTTTATTCATAAAATTGTGTCATTTAAAAGTAAAATAATAATTTAAAAATCAATATTATAAATACTTGAAATAATAATATAGGCTTTATTGGACTAAAAAATATATCCATCAACAAATTGATTACTCAAATAATTATTATTAAAAATTATTAAATAAAGTTATTTCATTTATCATAATAAAGTCGATTCAAACAAAATAAAATAAATTTATTTTACAATTCATTTAATTTATTTATACTTTTAAGCTCTCTATTACTTTAACAATCTTTTTTAAATTATGATGATTAGGCAGTTCTAAATATGTTCCAATAAAGATAGCAATTCAATTAACTTCTAATACTTAAACTTTGCTATGTTTTTAGCTATTGCATTGTGATTTTTATTATTCCATTTAATAAAATGATTCATCCTGTGTTAAAAATTAAATAAAGATTTTTCCTCATATTATCGCTACTTAAATTTCTATGCGTTTTTTATAAGTTTTATTTTTTAAAACGATTAGTATATATAAACAAACTCAAATGCATTATTATTGATAAAACATACAAAAGATAAATCAGATGAATTTTCATATATTTTTGTTAAAAAAAAGAGTTTAGACATTTCTTGTACTAAAAATATAAATATAAATTAAAATTTTGAAGTAATAACAAATTGTATAATCTTATTATAATAATATTTTTTAGGTCTTATAAAGGTATATTTACAACCAAGTAAGAAAATAACTCTAAATGGGTTTTGATAATAATATATATACTTTTCTCTATTTAAGTTATCTCTATATATAATATGAGATTTTTTTTATTTCACTAATAAATATTGCATTCCTTGTTGCTGTTTGTGTGATTTTTTTTCTTTCAAAAATAACCAGACTGCAAAGGATAAAAATGCAAAAGGTCAGGAAATATATGTATAATTTATAAAAACAAATTAAGAGATTTTAAAAATAAAATGTCATGTACCATTTTAATAGAAGAAATTTAATATTATTCTATATAGATAGATGCTCCCTTGTAAAGGTAGTGTAAGTTTTCACTTTTTTCTATAATATTTTGTAAATTTTCATCTTTTTTTTTATAACATTTGTAAGTTCCCCCCAAGTCTTTGGGATTCACTGAGGCGGCTTGTATTTGTTACACGGACTACTTCAAATATATTATCGACTTTTTCTATATTTACTCCCACTTTTTTAAGCACAATCCCATTTTATTTTTTTCATTTTTCATACTCATATCATTGTTACAAAATTAGTATTTTGAAATGTATTTTCAGTAACAATTTTTTTATGGTAACCTTTCATAAATTACTTTTCAAAGCACAAATTTTATTTTTATATTCTAAAAAGTACTTTCTAGAATATTATTTTGTGATCTAGAAAGTACATTTTGAATGTTAAGAAATAAAAGGTGTTCTATAAAGAATTTTTAGAATAATTTATTTTTCTTAACATGCTAAAAAGTGTTTTTCAAAATAATATTTTGTGTTCCAGAAAGTTAAAAGAAAAACATCATCCTCTATCAAAAGATAGTTTTTCTCTCCACCCCACAAATCTTAGCTGGATAACCAACTAGTATGTCTACATACCCACTCAGAGGAGAGGTCTTTTCGCAATGAACGACCCTCCAAACCAACAATTTGTCGATCTACGGCGTAGATTCGGATGATTGATGGAAGAAACACCAAATATATCCCAAACAAAAAATTTAAGCAAAACAGTAGGACTATTAAAAATAAAAAATGTACAATAGTGAAGTAATTGAAGTGGAGAAAATAAATACTTCATTCGTCTTTTTATAATTATCATCTTAGTTTATTTTACACAAAAAAATTAATGAATAAATAAAAAAGAATAATAATTTTATAAAATTAACCTTATCATCATTAATTTAGTTTTTTTTGTTTTTTAACCCATAATCATTAATATTATTATAAAGGGTATAAGGGAAAAAAATAATTAATATTATATTAAAAAATTAAAATGATAATTATTTTAAAACACTTTTTTTCTTCTTTCATGATGATTATTATGAGATGATGGGAGTAATTGATATTGGTCATTCAATCTAGATAACTTTAAGAGATATTTTTGGTTGGAACAACTTGAAGTATGAAGGATGAAAAAACACTAACACTAAAGCAAGAGATTGAGCAAATAATAACAAAGATAGACC
Source organism: Glycine max (assembly GCF_000004515.6). Lineage (NCBI taxonomy): Eukaryota > Viridiplantae > Streptophyta > Magnoliopsida > Fabales > Fabaceae > Glycine > Glycine max. The sequence continues at coordinate 42,375,052 of NC_038256.2, forward strand.
AGAACAAGAGATTGAAGGGGTGAATGGAGTGAAAAGAATGAAGGGGTCTGATGAAAGAGAAAATAATGTTGTTGCTATAAAAAAAAAAAAAAAAAAGGGAGTGTATTGATGCACTGAAAAAGGAGTACGAGAGGGAGAGAAGAAGGCTTCAAGGAAAAATGTTCTTTAAGTAATTTGATTTTTGAAAAAAGAAAAGGAGTGTACAGCAAAAGCGAGAGTGAATATAGCAATAGCCTATATCACCTTGGCATTGATAAAGCCCAAATTTGAAGTACATATTTGAAGTTGTGATAGGCCATTTAATCCATATTTTAGCAATGTCAAATAATTTTCTGTTCTTTCTTTCATAACTACACCCCCTTTTTACTACTTTTTTTTTCTTTGCACATTTTGAAATATCTAAACTAACCACACACCTTTATTCTCATTTCCTTCTCTCTAAGGCCACCAGGAACACTATTTTTTGTACTTTCTGCATATCCAACAGATATTAATTTCTGTAATGGAGTCCAACATTAGAAAACTAGTTTAACATGACTACATTTTGAAAACTAGTTTTTGCAGTGTTGTGTTGGATCATAACTTTCAAAAATAAACTTAAAAAACATTTTTTTTGGAAGAGTACTTTTATTAAAAAAAATAAAAAAGGGGGAGGAATGCAAAGAGGGGAAAAGGATACAAATAGAAACTCCCTTATTTTTTTGGTCAACAAAATAGAAATAGAAAGGGCCCAAATAAAATGTAGATAATATGAGCCCAAAACTCAAAAGTAGCCCAATACACTAGCGGCGTCAAGAATTTCTTAAGGGTGATTACTTTTTAGAACTTTTTAAATGTCTTTGCATTTTTTTCTTCTATTTTTGAGAAATTAGTTTTTATTTCTTTTTTCTATCCTAAACATGAATTTTGAAGTTTACAAATAAAAAAGGTGTAAAGAGAAAAAAATTGCAAAAGAAACTCCATGAAATGGAATTCTATTTGCTCCTCTTTTTTCCTCTTCACACCATTCTTTCATATTTCCAAAATACCCTTCCCTCCATATTTTAGAAATTATATTTTAGAATACAAATTAATTTAATAAACAAAAGAATTAATATTATTATTCATTTATTGTTAAGAAAATTTGATTATTTTCATTAATAAATCATATTTTTATTTAATAAATGAACGTAAGTTTCATTCAATATTTACTAACATATCTCTCTCTATACAATTACAATTGATAAACTTTCTCCTTTTATGTACAATTGTAAACTATATATCGTGGATTCTGACCTTACTTGCTTAACCTTTTTAAATGGCGAGGAACCTTCCTTTTGCATCGTACTCTTTCCACCAATGAAACTACCCATGATCTTTGACATGTTCTTAAATCAACCGAACTTGGTTATCACACAATAACTTAACTTGTCAAATGTATAGTTTCCATTAAAAAAAAAAACTTTGTACGTTCTTGAAAAATTAAAAATATCAAGGTCATTCACAATGAACAATGTAATTTAAGTGAAAAGAAAATTAACTAAAATCCTAATGAAATAAATTTATCAATGATGTTAAAGCTCAATCTTTGTTAAAATTAAAGATAATTTGTAAGAAAAAACAATCTCCATGTCTTACAAGATTAAAATTTATCAAAATCAATGTTATGTTAATGATAATATTAGTAATAATGATTTTGACGAATAATTAAAATGCGAATTTTGAGAATGTATATGAAGTTTGAAATTTAATTGCAACCGAGAAATAATTTATTTTTTTGAACTATGACTTTTTTTTTAACAGAAAAAACATTATTAGTGATAAAGAGAAGCATAACAGATGTAACCAGGAGTGTACCATCCACTATGCATGAGTGATACAAAGTATTAAGCTACAGGTATCAAACCATGACTGTTCTGATTAATTAAGTAAATTTAAGAAAAAAATTCTAGAGTAGCTGAAATTTACCAATAAATTGTTGAGATTTTATTTTCTTAAACAAAATCTTGAGTTAAATTTTCATGAATGGTAAAAACATGATTGAGAAAAAGAAATTCCATTGAAATTGACAACCAATGAACATTAATCAATGGACATTAAATTGAAAAAACAGTGTGGGAGTCATCTTTTTTAAAACTTTGACTCACTTATAAGCCTCAATTAATCAGATCAACCCACAAGTTACTAGTCATTTTAACAGTTCGGATAAGTCTGTATTATTTGACTGTATGTGGAATAAACCGCGTCTTTACACACTAGAGTGGGTTTATTTTAATTTTTAAATGATTTGGGTGGAGACTATACTCGAGTGGACTTTTACCTTTCATTCCAAAAAAATGGAAAAACTACTGGAGTGGACTGTTATTCACGTAGTAAAGACTCGAGATAATGAAGTTTTAATTATAATTATGATTCTAATATAAACAGTGACAAATAAAAATTTGTTTAAGATTATCAATTTTCTGTAATAGAGGTTATTAATAAAATTAAGTTTTTTATATATAGACAAACATATTTTTATATTTATTTTAATATCTTGATATAGGTCTTTTTGTATTAGGGAGACTTTTGATTTTTTCTAGCGGCCATGTATGTCTCCTTTATTGTTGTATCATTTTAGGTTTAATATAATTTACATTTCTAAAAAAAATCACGCATATTATTAGTTAAATTCGGTCATTCAAATAAATATAGAATATAGTTTACTAATTAAACATCCAGTGAACTATCCCATGAGGCTAATTAGAAGTGTGAAACTAGGCAAATTTCGTTTTGGGGTCCACACCTTTATAAAACAATCCTGACGTGATGTACGTATCTTCTTCTGTGGCCATTATTAGCAATAATCTCAACAAAAATACCCCATATATTAAATTGGATATGGACTCTGGATTATATTTTTCATTGGAGTACAATAACTTTCTAACTTATACAACAAGAAATGTTTCTAAAATTTAAAAGAAAATTTTCTACTTAAACCTTGGTAATAAAAGAAGGGGTGGGGAGATTTAGAAAAATACCAGAAAATGAGACAAGGACATGGTTTATCTTGATAAATTCGATCCTCTCAACCAATCGTGTATACTTTTCATAATAATAATGTTCCAATTCGGCCGTACTACAATTTTATAGTAACGTGTATTTTTTATTCATTTATAGTAACGTGTATGTATGGCTAAGATGTTGAACAATTTCCTTTAAAAAAAAATTAAACAATAACTGCGCGAATAAATAAGGCACCTCTCTTAGGTTATTCTTCGTACCAACTCCTACAAATCCATTTCACAAAATAATATGATATTACATGGATGACTTTGAAGCAATAGAAAATGTTATAGTAAAAAATGGCATTTCAATTTCAAAAAAGGCCAATAGAATAAAAGTTGAATAGAGAAATGAAATAAAATATTAACATGGAATCAAATTTCACTAGTTGACACCCAAAAAAAAAATCAAATTCCAATAATGAATAAGTGGACAAGACATTGATAGGAGGAAGGATACAACAAAAACAATAGAAGCCTAAGATAACAGGCCCAAGAGAAGCACAAACCATCATACCTTGAGGATTATGCATGACTTCCGTGAATGTTAGACAACAACATAACTTTTTGTTTAACAAAATACCAAAGTTTGTTAGTAGTTATTAGTGACATAGTTTGTTAGTGGTGGAACGTGGATTCTGTTAGTAATGGAATGCGATTCTGATAACACAAAAGCATATATAAGCATGAAATAAAAAGCAAGGAATACAAAAGATAATTTTAGAAATTACCTTTAGTGTAGTAAGGAGGTCTCTTGTTCTCGAATTCAAGGTTTCTTTCCGTTATCTTCCCCTTTGCTACTATCAATTGGTCGGACTTACTGCCCTCCAATGGCAGATGCCGAACCTTCTTTCGCTAGCTTGGACCGCCTTGAGGCCACCATGGCTAAACTCGCTGCAGATCAACTTCACTTTGCTGAGACCATGCTTCCATGGAATCCAAATTGGATGTCATTCTCCTGAAACTTAATACCATGGTACCCAACCAACCCTCTCCATCTTCTTCCTCTGCGAAGTCACCAGCACCAGTTGAAATCATGCCGCCTCCCCTTCCCATGGCACCTCCCTAACCAACCCTTTACATCCTCCTCTGACCCCCGCCCTGCAAAGTCCCCATCAACAAATAGCTCTATGGACTTCGCAACGATAACAACATCGATGATGCAACACAACCCAAAAGCCATACCGTTGATATCTCCAGAGAAGCAGTTGACGACAACCCTCACTCCAATGCCATCGCGACCAATATCGGAGCCAAAGTTCTCGTCAACGGTGCCCCCTCTTGTGACAAAAAAGTTGTAGCACAAGAGGTTTTGTCGGAGGTATTTTGACACCGTCGTATCCGACTCGATAAGCTATCACCATTTCTATGTTGTGCTCTCTGACCCCGTCTTCAACGTCGTTGTTGGCCTTCAAATCGTCGAGGTAGTCAGAGTCATCCAAGAATCGATGGTTGGGACACACTCAAGTGCTTAGTTCCTTGCACGAGTGTTCACAAAGAGAAAGAACAGAATCATCGATTTTGTTGGCATGAAGATTACAAAGGGAAGCCATGAAAATTATGAAGGGTATTATTTTTGCCCCATGTTTGTTGTTGGTATTAACGAGTGTGGGTGCAAGCCATAACTGAACATTATTTCCTATGTCAATCTTCCAATCTCAAATCCTCCACTCATTATTTGACACGTCAATTCTAATCCCACTTACACGTTTTTTTTCCCAACGTAACACACATTCTTCAATGTGCATCAACTTTCCAAAGTCCCATCTACATTACTTCATACCCACTTTAATTTGATAACACGTTAGTGCATGTCCTTTCATTTCTCCTGCACCTTTTCTGGAAAAAAGGATAACTTTTTCATGTCATGTAGTACACCTAAAATGTCTACTATGTCAATCCAGTCCTTTGGTTGGAGCCCAAACAACAATCAACCTTATCAAGCAATGTCAGCTACACGAACCTTGGTGCTATTGCAGAATGTCAAAAAAAAAAAAAGTCAGTCCAAGTCTCACATACCTTTACAATAACTCCCAATTCCAATTCTCAAACTTTATTTTAATTTTTGGCAATCCAATTACTTTTGGTATATTTTTTGTTATAAGTTCATAACCTATTTTGAAGTCATGGTTTGAAGTCTCAATACCTTGAGGACAAGGTATTTTTGATGGGACAATGAATGATAGAAGGAAGGATACAACAGAAGCCCAAGATAGCAGACCCCAAAGAAGCACAAACAAACATACCTTGAGAATTATGCGTGACTTTCGTGAATGTTGGACAACAACATAGCTTTCTATTTAACAAAATGCCAATGTTAATAGTTATTAGTGACATAATTTGTTAATAGTGGTACGTTGATTCTGTTAGTAGTAGAATGTGATTCTGATTAGCACAAAAGCCTATATAAGCATGAAATAAAAAATAAAGAATACAAAATATCAGAAATGTCTCTTGTCCTCGAATTCAAAGTTTCTCTATCTCTATCAACTTATCCCCACTCTTCATTTCACGAGTCAATGTTTCATCTCAACTGGTTTATATCAACTGGTTAAACAGATTGAACTCCATATTTGTGCTGCTCCAATATTGAATAGCTTTAACAGTTCAATTGCTCAAACTAGAATTGGCCGAAACAATAGAATCAAGTCATTTTTGAAGGAAAAAAAACCACTCTTGCGGAAGTAAATTTGCATTTAATTGAGTCAAATTTTGACCGAGTTGTCATAATAGTCTTTTTTTTTGGTAGAGAGTTGTCATAATAGTCTGGTCAAAAGAAAAAAGAACCGAAATTATTAAAAAAGGAAAATCAAATATTCCTAATTATGTTTACCGTTTTATCTTATTGTTTCTAGACAAGATTAAAACATTTTTGCTGTATAAAAAACTCTAGATTGAAACACTTTTCTTTATAAAAAAAAAGTCGTAGGTTTAATTTAAGTCTCTTCCTTTTCCTTCACAAGCAATTTATTATTTAAAAATATAAATACAATTTATAACTATTTAGTGGAATTCATCTTTGTATAAGATTCCTGGTTGAGTCTCCTACTTTTCTTTTCGAACTCTGAAGTTGATTCCATTTGATATAAAAATGGGTATTTTCGTCCATTCACTGTCGCACTCAACATAAAGATATAAAGATATCAAAGATATCTTAATAAATGAATAGTCGATAGAAACGTTTCTTTAGCGTAGAAGAGACGGGGAGAGAGTAGGAAATGTTTTAAAAAAAGGCAAAGATTTATGTAACGCAAGAAGCTGAGGCTGTTCCCAAGTCTCTCTCTTTGCAACCTCCGAGGAATTTTGGTAGTATCCTCTGCAATATTTTGTCATCAGTTTCAGTTTTGTGATAAAAGTGAGTGAGAGAGAGAAGTGAGTTGTTTCGGTTTCTGTTTCTGTGTGTCAGTAAGTGCTTCTCTTTTGCCCATTTTTTTTTTCTGTGGGAAGAAGAAAATGCTGGTTCGGAGGAGGGTGATGAGTTGGAGAAGGGTGGCGAAGGCCCTTCAGGCTCTGGTAGCTCATGTCTTACTTTTCTCCTTCACTATTTCCCTTGCTCTCAAGCTTGACCATGTCATTCGTCACTCATGGTGGTTAGTTTTCTCTTTCTCTTTCTCTTCACTGATCATTCACGCACTTTCTTTTTGGTTGCCCAATTTAGAAACAGTGGAAATGAATCAAAGGGTCACTGCAAAATTCTAGCTTTCTATGATTTTTGTTTCCAATTACCATATCTAGCGCCCCGGCTCGGTGCTAATTTGTTTCCCCCCTTTTGATTTTCAATGCATGCAGATGTTTCCTTTTTGTTGTTGTTGTTGTTGTTGTAATTTTGGAAAAAAAATGGGCATTCATTAAGGGGAATATGAGTTTATGTAAATCATGCGCAAGTCCTTCATGATAATCATGTCTTAAAATATCATTGCAAAGAAGATAGAGCATATTCTTCCCTATTATAGCTATATTGTAACATGTCTTTTTTGGCAGGAAGGTATTTTTTCCTCTATGGGTTTTTCATGCTGTGGTAGCACGAGGCAGGTTTTCCTTGCCCGCTCCTTCGATGCCTCATGATCGCCGAGTGAGATATGCTTCTTGGAAAATCTTCCCTGTTTTGTGGAAAATTAGAAATTTATCTTGTAGTAGGTTTTTGTGACTGAACTAAAAATAAATTGTTTATGGGCAGTGGGCTCCTTTTCATTCACTCGTAGCAACTCCTCTACTTGTTGCATTTGAGCTACTTCTTTGTATGCATCTCGGGAGCAGTTATGGTAGGCAACATTTTCTTGTGGTGCAGCCATATGGATTTTATTGACCACTGTATCTTCACACCAAGATAAACTGTGATACTTCTTTTATAAGTTATCAATTGTAAGATGATATCAAATTAAATAGTATTTATTGTAATGTTGCAGTGATGAATTTAAGAATTGTCTTCATGCCCCTGATATTTCTTGAAATGGCGATTTTGTTTGATAATGTCAGGTAATTGTCTTGTTCCATTTATAAGCTTACCAAAATTTGTGTTCAAGTAGTTCATAAGGAGTTTGCAGATATATTATAACCCATTCATAGTCCTCCATCTTCTTTAATATTAGCTGGAACTGTCTGAAATAAAATAAAACTTGGCAACAGAATCACCACAAACATTAAACTTTATCCACTGATTTATAAAGTAACCTGCATTTTGGGGTATGCTTTGAACAAATCATTTTGATTGTTGAGAAGTTTCACAACTTAAAAGCTTTTAATAACTGAACTGTATGGCTAGGCATGCTTCTGCTCAATGTTAATAAATTATACAAGCTGCAATACATTCTCTTATAACAAATGGATGCTTTATTGACAACAATGCCTATTTCATAGGATGTGTAGGGCTTTGATGCCTGGAGATGATGAAAATTTGACCGACGAAGCAGTATGGGAAACTCTTCCGGTAGGATATTATTCATTAGTTGATTAATTAATTTAATCAGTGATATGATTTGTAATAGACTAAAATAAGGTCCCTCAATGAAACAAATGAAATTGGCATCTCTACTGGAATTTACTTGGCAATTTAAAATTCCCAGATTTTATGATTTTTAAGTAATATTTATTCAAATCCTTGGTGAATTTCCGAGTGTTATTATTATAGTCTATTGAGGAATGAGGAATGCTAAACAGCTACAAGATTGTGATTATCCACAATTTAAAATGCATTGATGTATATGGTACTATGGTTGTAGATTATACTCCCTTCGTCCCTAAATATAAGACTCTTTCAATTAATTCATGCTCCTTAAGAAAAGTAGTTAATTTAGTTAATCACATTAAATTTGTCAATTAATTGTACTATCATTCGAAAATTACCCTTTTTCTTATCTCTATCCACTTAATTGCTTCTCATTAATGTTTGGAGAGAGAATAATTAAGGGGATGTAGGGAAAAAAATAATTAATGCATCTTTATATTAAAAAAAGTTCTTATAAAAAGGGACAAATAAATTTTTAAAAAGAGTCTTATAATTAGGGATGGAGGGAGCACTTAATTTTTGTTGAAATGCATTAGTACTCAAAATTCAAGTCTCTTTTTTTGCTTTATGGAAAGTAAAAAAAAAAAAAAAAAGAACCTTCAAGCACTATACAATATAAAAAAAAATTGCAACTCCCCTTTTCTTTTTATTCTGTCCTTGTTTTGCACTGAATTGAAAATTATCCTTTTATGTATCAAGTGTGACTTACTGACTCCCATTTTAATGACTCATTTATTTGTTGGCAGTTGACTACCTTTTTGGCATTCACTTTGATGTCTGATGACCAACACTCAAGTTGAATAATATTTCACATTTCATTCTTATAATTTGCCGTATGTGGCATGCTTTAGGAACATGGTATGCCCTGTGTTTGTGTGTGCGTTATATGCAAAGCCACTGGCCAGGGTTTTGAGGGGTGTTTTATAATTTTTGTTATGTAAGAGTGCTATCTGGTTGAAATGGATAGCCACTGCATTATGGCTTATTGGCACTTGTACAATGCACATGCACATTCTACAAGGTAGTTAGTAAGTGTTGGTGTCTTTATATCCTAAGAGTAGGGTTGCACACTGGTATGATGTATAAAACCTTAACCATTGCATTTTGGTGTGCTCAATTTCATCACAATGTCAATGGTTGTTTCCAGGCACTGGGAGCCTTACAACTACCAGTTGCACATCTCATCCTGGGCATCAACAGTTGTTATATTTAACCTTTTTATACATCATATAAGCTGATAACTCTAATTTATCTGTAATGTGTATGATGTTGATAATTTCCTTTCATTGAGGTGATCTTCTAATATTCATGTGACTTCTCTGCATTTCATTTCTCCTTCCTACATTACAAGTAATCATGTGCAGGGAGGAAAGGGAGGATTTATTATGAATATCTTTTGTTCTCATTTTAATAATTGATAATACCTTATTCAAGACTTGTCTACTACAAAGAGAACATTTTAAGTGTTTTACTCAGTTGATTATGTAATCTTTCATTTGTTTGTATTTTCCAAAAGTTCTATACTAAATTGTGTAATTCTCTTTTCTAGCACTTCTGGGTTTCAATATCCATGGTCTTCTTTATTGCTGCCACAGTGTTCACCCTTCTAAAGATATGTGGTAAGTTTTAAATGTCTCTTGAAAACAATTGTTGATCATATAATGAGCTTCTATTCTGTATAATTTCATGGTTAACTTGGAGCTGCTTCTTACTATTGAAATATGACTTTATCATTCCCCATTTTTTTTATCTCTTTATATCTATTGTGTTTGTGATGTTGGCCACAAGGTTGTCAAACTCTCGAGTTAACTAGTAAACTCTTACATTTTTATGGTGGAGGAAACGAGTTAACTCGCTGTCATACTTTTTTATGGATGAACCCGGGTAAACTCTTTTAACTCATGTAAACTCGGGCAAACTCTTTAAACTCATGTAAATAGATTCTTGAGTTTGACAACCTTGGTTGATTAATTTTCCACAACATCTCACTATGATTTATGAAACTGACTCTTTTAAATATACAGACATTAGCTGCCTGCAATATTCTCGGGAGGTGTTCTTACATTTAAACTCAATAGTGGTTGAGCATTAAGAAATCAATCTTCCATATTCTGAAAGTCAATTATATAGTTGTGATATAAGCTGTACTCATATTTGTTAGATTTCAACTTAAAACCAATTGGCTCTAAGTGAAGTTGCCTAACAGATATATAGGCTACACCCCAAGAATTGAGATAGGCGATGTGGGACTTCCTAACCCCTCAAGTATCTAGAGTAGGTTGTGTTCTGTGAAATACTTCGATAAAATACAGATACTAATAAATACAACATCCTGGAGTCAGCGCATATATTAGAACAGTTTTTATTTACAGAACTGAAAAGAATAAATAGTCATTTACCATGTGTTTCTATCACATCTGCATGCATCTATGAAGGTGAGCTGTATTTTCTTTTTTGGTCTATTCCTCCAATAATGAGGATTGATCAAGATGGCTTAGGAAAACAAGTCGTTAAATATGTGTAACCGGATATATACTATCTTTGCCTGATTTGCTCACAGTATGGTTTTGTGCTGTTTTGTGTTACTTTGATCGCATTCCTTACAAATTTCACTGTTTGACGGTGATTGATACTCAAACTTTTTGTTACTAACTTTATTTCAATTACCTCCAGGTGATGTTGCAGCTCTAGGGTGGTGGGACTTGTTTATTAACTTCGGGTATGATCAATATCTTATGGTAGATTGTTTAGTATTTGGCCTTAATCTTGTGCCTTTTCCTTCATAGAATCCTTGTATTCTTTTGCAGCATTGCACAGTGCTTTGCGTTTCTTGTTTGTACAAAGTGGCACAATCCAACTATTCATGGAGGCTGTCATATTACAGAACCGTGTTCATCATCAAATACCATAAGATACCTAGACTTGAGGACAGGAGGCTTAGTTGTTTACACAGATGAAGATAGACAGCAAAATGGGTTCTGCAATCTGCAGGATATCGGCAGCCATATTATGAAAATTCCATTCATTGGTTTCCAAATACTTCTTTTTATGCATTTAGAGGTAGGATAATTGCTAACAAAAATGCTGTCATTATGTTCTCAGAGTTTGTAGGTTTCTTCAATTTTTTTTAATTTTCTTTCCTCTATTTTTTTTCATTTAAATTTTAGGGAACACCATCCAGTGCAAAAAATCTGCCACACTGGGTCATTATTTCCCCACTATTTTTGTTGCAAGGAGCTGGGGTTTTATTTGCAGCTTATAGATTAATAGAGAAGATAGTTCTTTTACTCTACATTGGAGATATTCCTGAAAGATACTCAGCTATAGCATCAAAATCCCGTGAGTGCTTTGGGTTCTTTCGACGTGGGTCAAGGTATCAGTTTAGATGTGATTGGCTAGAAAAAGGAATTTGTCTTCAGTAGATTCTCTACTGAACTTAGAAAAACTTCTCAAGTTTCTGAACTGACATGGACTGTTTGTCATTGCCTGCACTTTCCCTCTTAACAGGTTGCTTGGTTGGTGGTCAATAGATGAAGGAAGTAGAGAGGAAGAAGCTAGACTTTTTTGTGCTGGGAGTCCTGGGTCAGTACTCCACCCTACATTATGGCTCTTTATATTGCATATCTTTAATGTCATTAGCCATTTTCCCCCATGCTTGAGAGCTTTTTAAATCCTGGAACCTGGTTATCACTTTCGTATCCTTCTCTTGGAATTCCCAAGTTGTGTAGTGCAATGATTATTTTTCTTCTTCTAAATTTAGCAAAGTTTTCTATGTCTGTTTTGAAAATAGAATTGTGGAGATCTTGTTCAATTCTGATTTTTCAGTGATGGTTGTTACTATGTCATGTTAACAATTGGAGTGTGCTTGCAATAAGACGAGCTTTGTTCTTTCTCTTTATGCTCTCAAGTGGCTCTTACAACATTAAGTATTTTCCCCTTATGTAAATGCTAATCAAACTTTTCTCTAATTATATGTGATTTGATTTACTATTTAGGTATAATACTTTCACCCCTGAGACGGTGAAGAAAATGCCTAGAACAGATCTGGTTGAGGAGGTAAAGATGTTTCCTTATATCAAAATATGTAGCTACCACATGATTTAATACGATATGGTTTCCTTATTTAAGATTACCTTAGTTAAACCAATTACTCGAGCAGGTTTAACCTTTTAAATACATTTCAATAATCACCCTTGTAACTCACAGATTTGGAGACTACAAGCTGCACTGGGTGAGCAGACACACGTTACAAAATTTAGCCAGGAGGAGTATGAAAGACTTCAAAATGTAGCATTCTCAACTTTGATTGGATTATTTTTGGCATTTTGCAACCCTTTTATTATTAAAACTAGTTTACATAATCTTGTACAAACATTCTTGTTATTAGTTTGTAGGTTATTTTGGTTCATTGTTTGTGCTTGAATGCCTGTCAAGTGTATCAGAATCTAACACTTCAAATTGAACGTTAAATCTATCAGGAGAAGATCTTATGCAGAATTTGCTTTGAGGAGCAGATCAACGTGGTCCTACTTCCCTGCAGGCATCACATTCTTTGTAGGTAAGAGCCCTTGCTTTGCTCCAGTCTGATACTTTTCTGTCATTATCCCAATTAACTTTTCTAAACTCGAGCCCCAAAGAGGGAACTCTAAGGGGCAGTTTGGTTTGAGAGAATATTTTCTTCTTTTATTTTTAATAATCACTTTATTTTCTGTTTTAAAAAGTTTGTATAACAAACAATGAAGACCGAAAATAAAAAAAATATTTTCACTGTTTCCTCTACAAGCTTTTGAATACGGGAAACAAAATAAAAATAAGGTGACATTTTTACAATTAAAGGTAATCAAGTAAGAACTGAAAACGTTTTCTGAAACCAAATGGTCCCATGTGCTATGTTTGAAGCAGGAAAATAGTGGCAGTATCACCTTTTGTTTTAGTGAGGAAATTTCCAGCACTATGCTGCTTTTGTAAAGAATCTATTCATTCAATTGCTTGCAAATATGTTATCAGGGACTTGTGTTTAAAGAAATTGGTTGTTTCTTTTTTTCCCTTTTCTTCGGACTTGCAATGTGGATATTAGCACTTGCTGCGAAAAATGTAAAAGGTGCCCTGTCTGCCGTGGATCCATTGAAGAAAGGATGCCTGTATATGATGTATAGACCGAGTTCAATGAAGATGTATAGGTATCTTACTGATCATCCAGCTTGTGATTTTAGATGAGGCAAGCGCTGAGAATTATCAATTTCTCTTCTCATAGATATGATGAACATCAGAAGTTGTATAGAATTTTAAACGTGTTACTCCCCCTCCCTCCTAATTTTTCTTCCATAGTGCATTTTTGCAATTCTGAAGGGATTGCCAATAGTTGCATTGTCTTGAATTTTGGTATCGTAAGGATTTATCTACACCAAAAACGAAAGATGGCATATTTGAGGTATGGTTTTATCTTTAATATTGTCTATTTTGACGTTGGTCTAAGCCTTATGGTTTTATCTTTAATATGGTGTTTCCATAGGTTAAGAAGAGATGTTTATAAATTAATTTTTGTCTCGACTCCTAAGGATGTTGTACCGGAACAATATCCATTCACCATTGTTGGATTTAAAGGTCTATTATTTGTTTGAACCACCTATGCACAACATAAGCTACTTTTGGTTACCTACAATTGTTACTAATAAATTTTTATTCACGCACATCTATTATACTTGTAGAATGTAGACTATAATGTAGTCTGAAAGAAAAAAAAGAATAAGGTGATCGTATTTTACAGACTAAACTTAAACAAAACTCGGATAAGTATGGTTGTAGGTAGGGACATGCGCCCCTTTGGATGACCTGCCATTGGAAACATTTCTTTACACACGGAGCAAAGGAAAAAATGATACGTAAATACTAAAATAAATACGTGATAGTCAAACAGGACCTCTTGAATGTTTGTTGGGGGTTGCGTCAATCATTTCTTAGTCTAACAAAGCGTCCTTTTCTGCTAAATTTGCCCTTGTCATTGGCTTTCACTTAGAATTGTAAGGATCTGGGCCATGAATTGTGACTTGCTTCTAGAACTGGACCATATGAAGATATTAGATGAAGCATTTAATTCTTTGAAGGCTGAATGTAGGTTGAGGTACAGGTAGATTATCCTTGTCTTTTTTAGTCACTATTGATGTTTATGTTTTGTTATCATATTATAAGAGTAAAATATTTATTAATTTGTTGATGATTAAATTTTATAGAAGAACTTGACTAATTGACTAATTATTTTTAGTAGGATTTGTCCTTCTAACAATATTTTTTTATCCGTTCAATTTTACTCAAATCATTGTAATGTTGGTTTACTATTGATGTATTAAGTCTATAACCTTAAGTGCTAGGTGAGAGGGGGTTAGTTCAAAGTCAAATAAGAAATCTTGTATACTTATTACACTAAAGTGACTTGAGTCAAGGACAAATAAATATACAGGGACTAGCAGGGACTTCACCCCCTCTCCCTATGCCTTTTTATCAATTGTTATTGTTATTAATTAGGCTAATTATTCTTTGTATATTATTATAAGTCGTATTTACCTATTTATATATCTAATTATTAGGATTATATTATAAACATATTTATATATAATTGTTAAAAATTTGATGACATTGGGTAAAATATATTTTTAGTTTCTATACTTTCATTCAATCTTTTTAATTCCTAAACTTTCATATCAAACAATTTAGTCCCTAAATTTTATAAAAAGTGTGTTTTTAGTCTCCCTCAAAACTTAAGTTAAAAAAGTGTAAAAATTGAGAAGCCCTAAGACTAAAATAATTTTTTTTTTATAAATGTCAGTGACTAAATTGTAACATATAAAAATTCACAGAATTAAAAATAAGATTCTAATGAAAGTATAAGAGACTAAAAACATGTTTTACCTTAATTATTATTTGTTTGATTACTATTGTCCTTATGAGACCAAAAAATATTTAAAAACTTTAAAAAAAATTAGTATGAATTATTTTCTTCCTGTATCATTCGAAATAAAAATCAATTTTAGTTTTACATGTAAAATTAATAAATTAAATAATTTAATAAAAATTATTGTTTATTAAATATTTATTCGCTAGAAAATTAAAATGCAAAAAAAAAAAAAAAATCAGTCTCTCCTTGGTTGACTACTGACTTGAGTGTAGAGTGACTTTATAGCTACCCATTTTTTTTATTTCACAATATCTAGGATTCCCTTGGAGCATTCAGAGTCACATCAACCAGAACTTAGTCCTAGACTTATGATCAATGATTAAATTCCAACATGTCAGCCTAGTCCATGTCGGATTGAGTTATAAACTCACTCTAAACTAATTTATCGTTTTCTAATTCTACTACTTGACTGACGGATAGCAAGCAGGTCAAATCTGTTATTGTTCTTCTTATAGCTGCAACGGATGCTTCAACTGAACAGTGTCCATCACAATATTTTACTTTTTTTATCCATACACTGCTCAAATCACAGTACTCGTGGGGGCGTTACTTAGATTCTTTATAATCTTTGTATATTTTCTGCGACTATAAAGTAGATTACTCTTTTTGCTTAAACTTTTGTTTTATTACAAAATAATTTATCTACTTTTATCTTTGTCAGAGAGAAAATAGGAGTAAGTTTTTCAAGAACATCTATAGACTATGTATTCCAGGTTCAGGGCTTCAAGACGGTGAATAGTAAATCTTAAAATATTACCCAATTACACGAAGATTTGACACCAAAGCAGAGTGACAACTAACAGAATTTGTTGCACCTAAGATCATACTCTAGGAATACAATAAAACATTTTAGATGAAACAGCCTTCAAAATAACATCAACATCTAATGACTCAGATACATTTCCTCCTCACCAAAGCCTAGTAATTGGTAACAACAAATTTGGAACATTTTTTAGGAGGTGGCTCTTCTCCACAGGAAGCTTTGAATGGCACTGCTTCCACTACAGACTCTGTGCCGGCAATTTTATTTTCCCCTTTATGAATCTTGTCATCGATCATAATAGCAAAGGCGTCGAAGCAATCCTCCAAGCTTCTGAATGCTTCTTCAGGATAGAGAGTGCTAATCTCAACATCACCAAGTCCATCTATGTTGAAGTTAACTTGACAACCTTTGATGAATATGTCATGAGTGAAAGATGCCACAATGCTTCGTGGTATGCAATTTTCTGCACATGAACAGATCAAAAGTAATACTCGTGCACGTTTGTTTAAACTTTTCCAAGGGACTTTGCATCATCCCAAGGTATAAGACGCAAAAGACACCATCAAAAGAGTGAAAATTGGTTGCAACGTGTAAACAAACATACCCTCATGCAGTGTGAGTGAGGAATGCTTTTAATGAGTACACATATCCTGCATTAGTACTTGAGATTATAATTGTAGATCATTTTAAGTCTTGACTTTACAAATTAATCTTTTAGTTAATGATATTTTGTAAAATCAAACTTTTGTAAAGTTGGAGACTAAAGTAATTAATAGGGACTAAAATAGGGGTATGTTCCCTCTTTATAAACATAAATCATTAAATATGGACAAAGTTTTGAGACACAAAAAAGGAGGAATTGGTGAATGATTGAACCTGCAGCTACTGCTAGAAGATCATCTTCTGAAATGGTCACTCTGGGGATTGTACGGCCAATTTTCTTTTCCCACAAAGAAGCAAGCTCGTTGACGCTGTAACAATTGTTAGATGGTCGAAAATGAACATTTTTGTTCACTGTCCTTACATCATCAATAACTTTCATTGTGAACTTTCCAATATCAATGCCATCAACAAAGTAAGCTGCACACATGAAAAAAAAATTGTCACGGTTTATTGTTTAGTGATAGTTGATTTCATGAATAGGTCAATTTGTTCAATACATGTATGGAATAGTGGTTGTTTTTGTTTACTTATACCTTTGACATTGCCATGACCATATATCTGCAATTGATCCAAAGGTGGAGGAAGCTGTGAGGGGTGGCAATTGTCATGGTAAGGCCAAGAAGCAATGGAATTGCAACATATATTGGTGAATGGAACCCCAGATTCCTCAACCACACGCCTAACCAATCGCTTCTCCTTGTACATTGTTAGGCCTGGCTCCACAGGATCTGCTTTGTCCACATCGTGCCCAAACTCTGAAGGCAAAAACCTCTGCAACATTACATTATAACACGTAAGAAATTCTACACTTAACATTGAATATCATTTGATGAATAGTAATGATTTATTAGTGAAGTGACTTTGTTCTGTTTGGATGCCGTTGAACATAATATTTGGTAGGGTCTCTCCATTTGAAAACCACCGTTCATCAATACCACTATTCACTACGCCAATTTGTACTCTTCAGTGGGATAAACCACACAGTAAATGGACTTTTTTTTTAAATATAAAGTTTATATACATAACTCTTGCATCATAAAAAAATGTACACAATTCTTGCTACATGAACGGTTTTTGTCATTCATTTGTTTCGATAGTTACAATATAATAAAGAAAAAACATTCACGTACAAAATGAAACGTATATTTGTGTCAGTGCACGAACTAACTGTTTTTATTTTTTTAAAATGTAAAAAAAAGAAGAGGAATTTGCCATTTAATAAATTAGTAAATTAGAAAAGAGTAAAATAATACCTTAATAGTCTTAACAGATTTCATGGCCTCCACCAGTATAAGCTGATCCAGCAAGCTCTTAGCCCCAATAGCAGAATGACAATGTCTATTTCATACTCTTTCAAAATCTTTTCCACGAAATCCTTGTTATTTATCACACCCTGCCACAAAATACAACACAACAGATTAGTATCTATGAAAAGAAATGAAACTTACCACATTCTTCTAAACATATTATTATTTCTAACAAAGTTACCAAACTAATATTTACCGATAAAAAAAATATATATATTATATAATATGGATGATCACTCACGTGAATGACAATGGCACCTTTGTCTTGGAAGGTTTTAACAATGGCATCCTTGGAAGGGACAAGAGGTCCTGGCCGAACAAGCAAACAAGTGGGGTGTTCTGAGGTGAGGCTTGCCTCAGCCACAAACTTGCCTATGAAACCTGTTGCTCCGATGATGAGAACACGATCCTTGGTGGTGGTGGGAATGGCTGGTGGTGAAGTTACCATGCTTTTTGGATGGGAATATTGAAAGAGTTATGTTATGATGATGACAATTTGGGCATGCAATACCAAAAGGGTGATTGGTGGTTTATATAGGACAAATGAACGTTACTAGAGCTAGAAAAAGCAATAGTTACGTTACGTGTAGTGTAATGTAGTGGTGCTCTAAATGTTTTTCATCTACTCTTCAACACACATGACCCTTTAACTTCATACTGAAAATTTATGTGGCAGTTCCGCCTAGGTTGTCATATCAAATTTTACAAGTGCCAGGGTTTTACTTTTATATCACTACTACTTATATTAAAGGTTTATATAAATATATACCCAAAGATATAAACTTAATAGTGAGACTTCGCCTCGCCCTTACTATATGCCTTCTTTGACTGATAGATAGTTGCATCATTCGTCCACAAATGATGTGGAAACTAAAAAAAATATAGAAGGAGAAAATAATGAATTATTTTATCAAAATCATTGCACGGCTGCTTGAATTTAAGGTCCATTTATCTATGTCCTTTTTATTATATAAAATTGTCATTTTAAACAAATATATGTTTTAAAAATTTATGACAGTGTCTAACTTTTTAAAACTTTAAATTAAAATTATCAATATTTCTTATAAGTTGAAAACAATAAATTATATCATAAAATATTTTTTTTCTGGAAATTCTTATTACACAAACGAAGCCCAATAGCTTCTGACACGTAATTTTGTAAATTTACAATAGATTAGTTTTAAAATAATAAATAAATTTGGATTCGAATTATGATGCTCTATAATTAGTGGATGCTTACAAACCATATATATATCTGATAAAAATTGGATACAAAATCAATATAATTAGCGAATTGAAGTGTTAGTATGGAAAATATTTTTTTTTTCTAATTTTTAAAGACCTTATAAAATAATAAATTAAATTTATATGTATTATCAGTATATTTTTTAACACAAATAACTAATAGAAATTGATCATTTTGTTATGTCGTTCTATTTATTATATATTGGTGATACAAATTAGTGCATGTTTATTTAAAAATATTTTAATAGTACATATAAATTAAATTTTGAAAAATATTTTTTATAATTAAACTAAATACATATTATTTGATCAATATAATGTTGGTTCGAGAGTATATTCTGCACTAATCTCACGACGATCCTAAAAAAATACTCTATTTTTAAAAAAATTAAATATTCATTTAAAATGCATATCTGTTCTTAACTATGATTTCTTATGTTATCTGCTTGGAAACCACTCTCAATTGATTAAGACTCCTTGTTACAAACATCAAAATCCAAATCCTAAAGCGTTTTTATGTAAACAAGAATAAGAGAATTAATGATATGAAGAGATCATCCATTTTGTTGAGACCTTCCGTTATCGACCAAAGATGGTGGGGTAAGCACACACGAGAGTTAAATTTGTGTCCGTCTGATCAAACATAAAGTGGCATTTAGCATTCTGGAGGTATGCGCCACAAAAAAGTAAGACAAAGACTTACGCCATGTTTGTGTAACCGTTTCAATTGTGAGCAACACGTTGGTGTGTGTTTCAGACACATCTCGGTCTTCTTTTCTTTCTTGAAAGAATTCACCTTATCAATATGTATCTCTTTTCATCTAAATTATACTAATTTTTATAAATTTAAAGATTGAATTAAGAAAATTTGATCTTATAAAATAGTATTAGGCAAAGTAAGTTAGAGTAAATTAATTTTTGGTTTTAGACAAGTCTGTCTTTTCATGGGAGAGGAGAGGTGCATAACACAATCCATTGCAAAACACTAAGCTCACGATTGCTTCCTCTCATCTCATCGTCACCTATCATTCTGTCATAACAAGTACATTTGTTTTTTCAATATTTGAACAACCTCGATCTTCAAATGGGTAATATTCACAAGAAACATAATTTATTTTGTACAAGTGAAAAGCTAGCCTTGGTATTTGTCAAAGACAGAAGAACACACACACCAAGTGATCAGATGCCATTACAAACAACTCTCACATGCATGCCTTGTCAATTGTAATTCAATCATAGAGCATACAGTACTCCATTACTTGTTACATTAATTTGAGGTATTTGGTTGTATGCAGTTATGGTAGCTAGGCAGCATTTTTTATAGGAAGAGGACGATAGTCCAACAACCCCACAGTGATAGGCCCAAAAGGAAAATCCCAACCACCAAGGCACCTAAAAGATTACGTGTGAGAAGATCCTGCAATCAGTTATGGAAGGAATAGCTGGCAGCCTCTAGCCTCTTGTTTGTTAGAATCATTTCGTTAGTGTTGAGTGGTATCGAGAAGGACCAACCTCAGAAGAAGTTCGTCCAGTTTGGACAGCCATGAGGTTGAGTTGATTGGAGGTACTGGACAGCCATGAGGTTGAGTTGATTGGAGGTGAGTTCGACAATGACCTCTCCATAGTGGAGTTGGTCATTCATGCTCAATGAAAATACCAAAATGTTATGAATGCAGAGATAAACCCCTTAAAATGTTATGAATCCAAGAAGAAGAATGAAGAAAAAAAGTCTGATAGTTATTCTCTTGCTGCCTTCATACAAGGCAAAGGCCCGATATATAGCTAACATAGGTACTAAACGACACCACTCACTGTGGGGTTGTTGGACTATCGTCCTCTTCCTATCAATTTTCTAGTGGTGTAGCCATATGGATTTTGCTCACCATATGTCATTCAGTCACAGAAACACATTACTTGTTACATTAATTTTGGAATGTTGCAACTTTTCTTAAACGTTTATATATGCATCTGAAATAATATAATGGCAAGTCATGTGCGTTGAGTTAGCTTATTTATGCAACTTGCAACTTCTCACTCTAAACTAATTTCTTGTTTCTAATCCTACTATTTGACTAACAGATGGCAAGCATCTAAGGTGGCAAAATTTGTTATACTCTAGTTCTTTGTGGCTGCAAAGGCAGGATGCTTCTTCTAGCTTCTACTGAACAGTGCCCATCACAGTAAATTACATTATTATATATCCATAAACAGCACAAATCACAGTACTTGTGGGGGCCAACTACATAGATTCTTTGTAATCTTTGCATATTTTGTACAGCTATTACTTCCCATACAATATAGCCTGGAGTTCCCCTACCCCCCTAAATTTAAACAAATTACTCTCATTTTGCTTAAATCATGGTTTTATTACATGAATTTGTTGCACCTCAGAACGTACTCTAGGAATATAATAAAATATTTTAGGCAAAACAGTCATCGAAATAACATCAACATAAAAGGTTCATATCTGACACATGCATTAATTTCCACCTGATCACCCAAGTCTAGTAATTGTTAATGACGAATTTAGAACATTTTCTAGGTGACTCTTCTCCACAGGATTTCCACCTGCATGATTCATCAAGATAAAGGGTTCTAATCTCAGCATCATTGAATCCATCTATGTTATAGTTAACTTCACAACCTTAATTTGATGAATATATCATGGGTGAAAGATGCCACAATACTTTCTGATACACGATTCTCTGCACTTGCACACATCCAAAGTGATAGCCATGCAGTGGAATGAGTAAATAGACCCCACTTTAGAACGTGAGATTAATTGCAGGTCATGTTACTTTTTGCTTTACAAAACTTTTCGTACTTCAGTCGCTTACTTTATAAACATCATTCACTTTAATCTCTTAATTTTGTAAAATCAAAGTTTGTTAAAATTAGAGAGTAGAGACTAAAGGAATCATTACTTACATTTGCAAGGACCAAAGTGGTGGTCCGGCTCTCTCTTTAAATTAACATGAATCATAAAATATGGTCAAAAGATCTTGAGAAATAATAAAAAAAAAAAGGAGGAGGAATTGATGAATGATTGAACCTACGGCTGCTGCTCATTGATCCTGTAACAGATGGTCGAAAATGAACACTTTTGTTGACTGTTCTGACATCATCAACAACCTTCATTGTGAACTTTACAATATCAAAGCCATCAACAGAGGTGCTTACATGAAAAAATTTGTCAGAGTTTATTGTATAGTGATAGTTGATTCCAGGAATAGGACATGTAAGGAAGAGTAGTTGTTAATACTTATACCTTTGGCATTGCCACGCCTAATCAATCTCTTCTTTTTGTACATTGTTAGACCTGGCTCCCAATAGTAGAAATGACGAATTCTATTTCATACTCTTTCAAAATCTTTTCCATTAACTAAGTCCTTGTTATTTATCACACCTTGCCATGAATCCAATTTAATTGACTGGGCACTGCTACGCGCACCAGCTGATCTTCAATCCGAAAGTTTTTTTTTAAATATTTGTAACGAATTAATTTAAAATTAATGGCCCAAACAACAATTAAACGTGTGACTTTTAGATTATTAGCACAACACTGTAATCAATTGAGCTAATAAACCAATTACATTATAAAATAAATAATGTTGTTATACATAACATTAAAAATTTTAATGTAATTTAAATAATAAATTTTGTGATAATTAATTTTGATATAACTCATACTAATTATTTAATCCATATTTTTTATAAAAAATTTAATATATTACATTTTTTAATAAATTAATTTATTAATATATTAAATTTTTTAATAATAAATATTTTTTATTTATAAAAAAATATACGAATTAAATAATTTATATGAGTTATATCAAAATTAATTATCACAAAATTTATTATTTAAATTTACACGCATATTAAATATACATTAAAAATTTTAATGTTATGTATAATAACATTATTTATTTTATAATGTAATTGGTTCATTAGGTTAGCTTGTTAGAATGTTGTGTTAATAACCTGAAAATTTTTTGTTTGAAAAAAAAATAAAAAATAAAACTTTTGAATTGGGCTTATACGAATCAGCTGACCCGTAAGCCTTTGATCCGTATGTGCTGATCCATAAGCCGTGCGCCTCATACAGATCAACTTCATATGGATCAGCTGATCCATCCATTTACAAAAGGGTAAAATGAGAAAAATGTGAAATTTCTGAGTGTATCAGCAATTTCGCTGGGTGCGCATAGCAGTGCCTTGTTCGACTTTGTATTCGGCCCGATATTTAAACACGTATCAATTATCTAAATGGACCTACAAAATTCAGGCCCAAAAAATGGCAAGCTTATTCTATCCGAGGCATTTTGAATCCTGCACCTCTCAATTTTAAAATATTCCCAAACCATCCTTTCTAAAGTCCTTCACCTCAACTTCAAGTAGCAAGCGATCTAAATACCTTCCATTGCCGCGAGGACTGGGATCCTTAAAGTTAATAACCTAAAGGAAAAATTTCACGTTACAGAGGCATGTAGCTGCAATGGAGAGAATCAAATACGAATGAGAGGAAACAAATTCAAAAATGGTAGTACCTTGAGTGGAGAAGCGTTTGTTTCTTTCGACGTCAAGTGATGTCTATTTTGAAAATGGTCATTTTGGAAGCGGATAACTATTTTGGAAATGATTTATTTTCCTATTATATAATATCTATTATGGAATTGTATATGTATAATAGAATTTTTCTATCATGGAATAATTATTTTGAAAAATATTTTTCTATTCTAAAAGTAATATATGCATTCTGAATAGTTATTCTAAAATAAGATTTTTTTTTCTATTGTAGAGAAATTATTTTGGGAAAAAAATTATATTTCGAAATAGTTATTCTAGAAATGTATGTGTTTAGAAATAACTATTTTAAAATAGGATTTTTTCTATTAGGAAATAACTATTTCAAAAAAAAAATGGTACTATAGAATAGTTATTTCAAAATACATAATTTCTGGAATACCTATCTCGAAACGTGGGGTGAAGAAGGGCTTCGCAAGGCTGCAGTCGTGCTTTCGGGGTTTGGGAATAATAAGATGGGTGAAGAATCCAATATCATATTTTCAGAAAAACTTAAATTTTTTCTTATACAAAACGCCACCTAAGGGATGTTAATTATTCTTTTTGGACTAACATATAAGCAAAATAATATAACTTTAAAAAGTTGACTAATGTCATTTAATTCTACTAAATATATTCTAATTTTTCTCCTAAAGTATCATTTATTCGTTAGAATTTGATATCAAAAATAAAAAAATTGAAATAGGATCAAAATTAATTTAAAGGTGTTTTTAGGATAGTTTTATTAAATAGGATAAAATATTTACATTTTGTTTATATTTAAGTTTGTTTTTTTGTTTATAATTCAGTCAAAAGAGAGTAATTAGGTAGAGAAAAAAAATAAAATTATTACAAATTATCATTGCTTTGATGCATCAGAAATATAAGAAGAAGAAAAAAACCGTTTATGAGGATATAAGATCCTATTGCATCAGAAAACAAATGAAATCTAAGCTCAGGTGGACAAGCATTCTACACCAAATTAAAAGACAATTGTCATTCATGGCTCCAATACTCTTACAAGTTATTATTCTAATTTGGGTTACAAAATGATTTGTGTGTCATAAATTATCCATAAATTAATTTGTGTGTCATGACAAAAATGGAAAGAAGCATAATGATATTGTTAAGTAAAAACAAATTCTGATAGATGTTGCGATTTGAGATTATTCTAACTTGTATAGAGTACAAGATAAGACAGAATTTCATCTACATATTATATTGTATATATTTATTTAATTTTATTTTTTAATATTTATTTCTTTTAAATATACTTCTTAATTTTAATTTCAAATTTTATTTGATTTAATTATTAGTCTAAAACATTTATATATCGATTATTCCAAACCACTTTTCCTTATCTTTATATTTTTTTTAACTATTTATTCATCTCTTTCAATTTACTATTTTCATCTTTATTTTTAAAAGAAATTTCAATAAAAAATGGCATTTATTTTTATCATAAATTAAAAATATAGTTTATATATTAAAAACTTAATTCATAATAAATTTTATTTATATAAAAATATTTATTTATCCTATAATATATATATATATATATATATATATATATATATATATATATATATATAAAGGATACAATAGATAATATATATTTTAAAACTGTTTTAAAAGTTTAAAGAAATGAAGTCAAAATCTCTTAATAAATTACTTTTTACTCATTTTAAGAAAATTATTTTTAATATAACTAAGAAGATTGATTTATTTGTAAAATACAGTTATCACTTTATGTTTAAACTGAAGATCGAATTCAATACTGATCAAGAGATTCAAGTATTAAATTATTTGTATTAATAACTTTTAATTTTCATTTTTTTTAAAACATAGAAAAACGTCATTTATAAATAACAAAGATTTTGATAAGAAATAATAATACAAAATTGCATTTAAAAACAAAAAAATTAGAAGGAGAAAAATAAAATAATAAAAATCAAAGAGAGGGAAAGAGAATGCTAAAGACGATTTTGAATCTCTCACACTTGATTGCATCATTCTCCGACCTCTTTCCTATGGCAGGGTATGTATTTTCCTTCTCTGCTTCACTTTCAAACATCATCAAACAAGAACACTGTTGCCTTGTGCTTCTTTTTCTATATTGCAAATGGGGTTTGCTACTTTCATGTAAAGATCACACCTTTTTGGGGATTTCTGTTGAGTTTTTCTGAGTTGGCTTTTTTTCCGGCTCTGTTCATTGTTCTATTAGCGAGAACTAAATAGAAGATCACCCTAAGCGATTGAAAGTTTAGATTTTTGTTTCCTCTATTCTTCACACTTTTTCTGATGATGCGTTTAGTAGTGGAATGCCCCTTCTTTAGTTTAGTGTTACCTGAGTTTGGATTATGCTAGTGGTTTGGCTTTGCTTAATTTTTACAGTAAAATAGCTTTTCAGGATAATTTTCTCTGTGATCAATCATGTTGATCATAAGCAAGGTTTTAAAAAATGGTCCACGACCACAATTTTGGCTGCAATGTCAAGGTTTTTTGGAGTATCTGCAAGTGCGATTGTGGTCACATCGGTCGCATTTGTCTGCAATTTCCTGCAATATCAAGGATTGTGATGAAACCACGACCGCAAGGCTGCAATTTAAAACCTTGATCATAAGTTTATCTGAAAGTTAGTCAAAACTTGTTAAAAATTTCAAAGTTTACTTGGTTGACCTAGGTAGTTCCAGTCAAATAATAAAGAATTTATTCTGATGTGCCTCTTAGATTGCATGTCTTTCTGAGTTTCTAAGCCATCTTTGTTCTAAGTTTAGAGGGCCAAGTGTTTTTCCTTTGTTTGAATTAGTCTTTTATTAATTCCATCACTTGCATTTGTAACTTCATCTTTTTATTTGTTCTTTCTTGGTATGCATTATCCTTTGGAAGCTCAAGCTACAGGACTCTTGTTATTTTGATCTTAGTTTTTGGACCATTTGTTTATTATGATTTATCTTCTGAAGTGATGCATGGTCTCAGACTGTTAAAATTGTGTTTCTACTTGTATATGCAGACCATCGTGGTTGGTGGACAAAAGTAGAATTGCAACCAAAATAAAGAGTGCCTCTGGAACATGTGGTAAAGTTATATGGAAAAGCAATCCTTCCAGAGCTTGCCCAAGCTGTCACCATGTTATTGACAACAGTGATGTATGTGTATCTTTTTAATCTAGCTTTTTTGTTTCAGAGTATATTTCATAGGAACATTTTTTCTTCACAGATATAGATATTGCAATTGTGCATGTAAGGTTTATTTCATGTAAAATGTTTGTCCTCAGCCTCCTTCACCTCTAGTTTTGTACTTGTGTGTTTGTTTACTTTTCAATTCATTATTACATTTTATCATAATTATGCTAGTCTTGATAGTATTTTTGGTTCTTTGCAGAGTTTTGACAGTGATCTTCTATGAGAGTGATTGTATATGAAAAAGAAAATGTTTTTCAGTTATGCCTTAGTTAGAGCTACTATAAACTTAAAGGGAAAAAAATGAGGGAAATAATTTATCCTAACTGGATCAAATGTAATGTAATAATGAGAAAACATTTAAATATTTACATTTAGGAAATAACTTGTTACTTTTCTTTATGTTTGTCTCTACACTATAGGAGATAGTCTCATCATTTTGTACTTGGATGCTAGTTTGTAATCATATGGCAAAGTCAGTTTAACCTTAGGTTAAGGCTAGCTATGACTTTTTTTGGCTTAACTACCACTTATGAATTGACAAGAGATGAATGACTTACTCTTTACTTTTGAATATATAAGTTATGTAGTTGCTGCTATTCTCAACTACATATAGTATGTGTTTGGATTCATGTTGGATCTTCTAAAATCACATTGAAATACTAGCTAACCAGATTGTAAATAAATGTTCATATGTTTGGTCTTGTGTTGAGGAATTGATTTGAAGCAACTACAAGTAGCTTTTGCTTTGGATAAAAAAATTAATCAGGTTTTACTACTAACTTGCTTTTAGGATAAAAACATATAAACATAAATCATTTCACTTCAAAATCAATTTTGCAAACACTTGCTCAACACGCACAAATATATTTTTCTTTGAAGTATAATTGCTTTATAAGATATTGAAAATATTCAGTTTCAGATTATGTAGCACCAAGTAGTTCATTCCTAATATTCATATCATGTGTACATGAATTTTCAACTACACTGGAGAAGTAACAGGGTCTTGTGTCTTAGTAATATGTTATTAAACTTCTGGAGAAGGAAACCATCAGTTTCTTACTGGGTCTCCCGATCTTTATCCACAAAATTTGACACCAACTAGAGGGCTACAGGCATTGTCCAAGTACCATTTTCATGATCTCAAATGTTTGTTACTTGAGTGTCTGCTTTTCTTATTTTTTAACTGTGCTACTTGCCATACTTCTGGAGTCACAGAAATGTGTCCTAAAAGTTTATTGGCATTATTGAGTTCGTTTAAACATATACTAGTTCAAAACTTCATTCTTTTGTCCCCAAGTATTACATTTATAGTTGTAGGTGTTCTCTTACATTTGAAACTTCATGCTGTTAGGTAGCACAAGAATGGCCTGGACTACCTATTGGTGTTAAATTTGATCCATCTGATCAAGAGATAATTTGGCACTTGCTTGCAAAAGTTGGTGCTGGAAATTCAAAACCCCACCCTTTCATTGATGAATTTATTACTACTCTTGAAGTGGATGATGGGATTTGTTATACTCATCCTCAACATTTACCAGGTGGATAGCATGAGTTTTATTCAAATCTTAATACTGGATTATTTTTCAATCAATGTAAATAGTTATATGATTATAAAATTTAGGTGTCAAGCAAGATGGAAGTTCTTCTCACTTTTTCCATCGAGTAATCAAGGCGTATAATACTGGCAGTCGAAAGCGTCGAAAAATATGTGGTCAGGATTTTGGTGATGTCCGCTGGCACAAGACTGGAAGGACTAAACCTGTCATCTTGAATGGGATCCAGAAAGGCTGTAAAAAGATTATGGTCCTGTATATAAGCCCAGTGAGAGGAGGAAAATCTGAGAAAACTAATTGGGTTATGCATCAATATCATTTAGGAACAGAAGAGGATGAAAAGGATGGAGAGTATGTCATCTCTAAAGTGTTTTACCAGCAGCAGCAAGTCAAATTTGGTGAAAAAGATGACCAGGATATTCCTGAAATCACTGAAGCAACTACAGTTAAAGTGGATCCAGCCACTCCCAAATCTGTGACTCCTGAACCTCCTCGTATTGAAAAGCGATGTTCAAATCTAGACCTAGGACAAGAATCACATCACATTCCTCAGGTAAAACCTCAATCTTCATTTTCTTAGCAAATGTAATTTTTTTTTTTATCGTATGCCACAGACATTTTCTTCTTGTGTGTTTTACATTGTTTTAGGAAGAGAATGTATCACATAATGAGAATGTAACTGGTCCTTTGCAATCATATGTTGGACCCCTTTTTTCTTCACACAAAATCATTTTAAGCATTGAATCTGGATTTAATCTTTGGCATGTCTTTTGCTAAGATGTCAAAATCAAAATGAAAGTTGCTATTAATCTAATGTAAAAGGTCTATTTGTGGTTTTATTTCTATGCCACCAAATATCTAATTTGCTCCGGTAATAGTGAATTAGGCTAATATGATTAAAGGATGTGCTATGATCTGGCTTTTTTTAGAGTAGATATTTATTTCATGTGGTTTTGTTCCCAATAAATGCATGCTTACTTGTTGCCCCTTCTCCAAAATAATTTCATACACTTATAATCGTTCTTGGTTATTAATAGTTTAATACTGAAATCAGCTGACCACTTTGCTAAGATTCTTGATGTCATTTCTTTAAGACCTTAATGACAGTGATATGAAAATTTTGTGAGACTAATTTTGATAGCTGTCACTTGTGGGAAATGTGAAAAATAGTACCTACAGAAGTTGATAATTCTTGTTCTTCTGTTTTGGTCTTCTGCACTATAATTATTCCAAAGCATCCTCAGACAGATTATTTAGATGACCTTCAGGCTGTTTGTGAAGATCTTGCAAAAGATGATCTATTGATAGTAGAAACTCAAAATAATGAAGCGATAGATAATATAGAAAACAATGCTGAGGAAGACTCAAAATGGTGGGATAGTGAGTCACAGAATCTGTTGAGCTCACAACAACTTGTCGAAGCATTGTTCTTGTGTGATGATCTCCTTCAAAGTCAATCTCCCAAGAGGGATGAGGAAAATGAACACAAGAAACGACCCAGTCTTTCTGTTTATGCTGATCTAGGACCAGAGCATCTGAAGAAAGATATCGAAGAGTGTCAAAATCTTGTCCTTGACCCTGCAAATGTAGTGCCTGAGACACCACCTTCAGAATTTCGACTAAGTCAGCTGGTATATTCATGTTGTCAATGATTTAGCATTACATTGAATTCATTTTAGTTGTCACTACTACCTAATTTTCTTCATTGGTAATACATTTTTTTGTTTCTGTAGGATTTCAGTTCACAGGATAGCTTTGTTTCCTGGTGTGCCAACAAAGCAATCGACTAATATGGTTCTTCACCTCAGATGAGAAGTAAAGTTTTTTGTAATATTTTTTTTTTAGAACTTCTCAGTTTAGGATCAGGACTTAATTGAATTGTTGCTTTGCTTGATTAACTGGGATGTAATAGAAAACAGTGAACTTGTGTTTTGATACTTTGACTAACCATGCTGAACCATCCTTGCTTTTTGTTGTGGTGAAATTATAGTATGTCCCTTCCAGGTTCTCAGATCTGGGATGTGGACCTGACTTGCCCACATGTACACAGACACATGTTTCTCGCTCTGAAAGTGAAAGATACACTTGTTTATTACTGTTTTTAAAACCTTTGAAGTATAATGTCCCTATAGTCAAATGCATTGTCTACCATTAAACACTTTAAAAAAAATGTGTAGTGGTGCCAGATTCATGAACATTAAGAGTGTTACAGTTTATTCCAGGTTGTGTTGGCTTGTAACTTGTGAGAGCTACCCGCAAGCATGCTTTCATTTTCAGGGTTAGCATTAATGCCTTTTGGGATGGAGAGTGCCCCGCAAGAGCAGAGACCAAACCCTTTTTAATCATTCTTTAAAAATTGGCCAAGGCTTGTCATAAAGTGATAATAAAATTACTAAGGTTTAATGCTGGCTTTGCTGTTGTGAAAAAATAAACAGTAACCTAAACATCCTGGCTAATCTTCCCATTTGTATTTTTTTTTTTTTACTTTGACCCAAGAAAAATTAAAAGAAATGGAATAATGTGTATTTAATAAGAACATAGTGTATGGCATGCTATTCAAGTTTGTTTCTACTCTTTATTGACATCATGTTACTAGTTTTGGAGAGGTAAGAACAGCTGTATTTTCATGATGTATAATAATATATCATGCAATTATGAGTTAATTACCTTATCTTCTTGCCTTGCCTTTGTCTTGATTTATCTCCAATGCAATTGTAAATCTAGAAACATTTGAAAACCCTTCCCCCCAGCTTTGGATTCCTTCATCTTAATGTGTCATTCTACAAGAAAATTGTGGGTCATCTAACATGAGACAATCCAAATCATAATGAAACTATGTCTCTCATTCTAGTGCAATCTTTCACGAGGCAACATAAACCGGCCATGGTCAGTTCATAGTGTTCAAAATATCTGGCTATTGGACCAAAGACAATGCTAGCTGTGATGTTATTCACAGACAAATGATCTAGCTTAGACAACGACCAGCTACAAAATTAAACTTGTTTTTGGTTCAGTTCATTGGGGAAGATAAGTCAATCCAATCATATTACTTTCTTTGGAATTTATGGTGCAAAAATACTTTTTCTTCCCATATTGCACAACAGCTCTAACGTCCGAATACGCTTGTTGGACAAAAGGAACAGCAATGCGTTAGTGTTTTTTTTTTTATAATGGCTTTGTCACCAATTGCAAACATTGCATCATATATCTTGGCTATGACCTATGGACTTATAAATCTTGGTCTTAATGTGAACATTAAGGTGGATTTTGCTATCGATCCCGAACATTTGGAAGAAAATATCTACAAGATCAATATTTTATATCAACTTCTAAAGCAATGTCTCAAGATTCTAATAAACTTCCTTTATCTAATCACATACTATTCATGATTCTTGGGTATTTTATTGTTATTGTGTCAGGCAATAGTTGCAGGGAATGTCATTCCGTTAGGGGTCTGACTCATCAACACCATGCAAAATTGTTGGTGTCTTCTTTAACAGCATCTAATCTAATTTATGTTGACGAATTAACCGAGAACACGTATATTCTAAACTGGTAAGACACCACACTTTTTGTTACACATTTTTTCTCTCCCTCCCTGCTTTCAGGGGAAACAATGAATTGAATGAAGCACGGGTTTTTAATCTAAAGACACTTTTATTTGGGTACTTTAAGATGCATATTTGAAAATCATGTGCAAAAATATGTTTAAGATCAAAGTATTTTTTATAAAAGAATCAAGATTCTTGTTTTTGTTTTTATTTTATTTTTATTCATTAGATTGCATTAGAATGTGTCGCAATAATTTTAATTGTAAACCAAGCATACACGTAGTCATTAATATATTAGTTTATATATTGACAAAATGAGTGCAACATTCATTCACTTGTGGAATGATGCTAATAGTTGTTATAAAAGGGGTAAGAGAGAAATGTAAAATGAGTAGAGGGGGATGTATCAAAAATGGAAACGAAACGAGAGGGGACCAAGACAAGGTATGACTGGAAAAGAATCAAAAGGACGTGGTGGGGCTTTAGGATAAGGGAGGCGCACGTGGGTGCCCTAAGCCTGCAATTTGGCCACACCATTCTCTCTCCCCGGTCTATGTCATCCACAGACACAACACAACACTTTGACTCATCATATTTGTTAGTTTTCATTGTTTCTCATTGTGTTCTTCAAGTTAATATAAGCAATATATTTTTTGTATTCATAATGTAAGTTTTTTATACTCATGTTTTTATAGTCGAATATTAATATTTGGATTGAGATAAAATAGGAGACAGAAAAGGAGTAGATTTTTAAGCTGTTTAAGTTAAAAGTAAGAATTGAGCTCTCTCTTTACTTATTTGATCGGCTAAAAAGGAAAGCATAAATAGAATAATATAATTAGGGTGTGTTTGAGTAAAGAACTTAATTAAGTGTATCAAATACATGCTTGTTCTATAAATACTTAGTTGTTTTTATAAATGAATATGAAATAGGGTTAATTGTTTTTGTAAAAACTATAACATGTTTTCATAAGTTATGTTTACTGATATTCAAAACAATTTATGATCATATCACATGCTATTTTTATTTATTATAAGTGTTTTTACCTCGAGTTCATTGTATCATTAGGCTCGTCATATTTGAGACATTGTCTATTTTGACTTGCATGAGTCTTTATAATTTTGTCTTTAAAAGGTATTTTGATGGGTTAATTAAGAGATGAGGAGGTTTATAATTTACCATTGACTTTGATTCCTAAGCTATGTGAGACATTTTTTATGTACTAGTGCAGTAGTCTCTATCAAAGCTAAGGGATTAGAAGGCCTTTATGTCTCGTGTGTGTGGCTTGGGCCTTCTACCCGATGTCTGATGTTCTAATCTCAAGTTTATTGCATTGATAGACACATAATCTTTGAAATATTAAGTGTCTTTTTAAGGAAAAAAATTGTGATGATCGCACAAATGTCAAAATGGACAATATCTTTGATATGATAACCTTAATAATGCAACAAATTTAAGGTCGGAATATTAATGTCAGAAAAAAGAACTAGGTCACACACCTAAGCTACAAGGTCCTTTATCCCCTTGGCCTCAACAAGGAAAATTATTTCAGTATATAAAAAGTCTTACGCCGCTTAAGAATCAAAACTAAAGGTTATTTTAAAATATTATTCTCTCTTAACCTCCAGAGTATTTTCTAAGGACAAAACCATAAGATCCATGGGAGCTAAGGTGAACAAATCTTTAAATGCAAAGAGTCTAACAATGCAACAAATTCAAGATCGAAACAATAAGAAAATTATCTTTCATTTTCACTCTCAACGACTACATTCAATCTATTACAATTTAATTTTTTATATTGTAGTTTGAACCTACAATATTGGATTAAGTTCATTTCTTTGGATCAAAACCCTTTGTCCTAAATTAATATTCCTAATTTCTTTAATAATATCTAATTTAATTAAACAATAAGACTAAATAATTACTTAAAATTTTCACTACTAAATTCACCTAGTAGATTTTTTTAAAAAATGAATCGTATCCCGATAAAGCAAATTAAATAGAATTAAATTTTTCCAGAAATATAATGTATTCAAAATTATTTTTTATTTCAATCTTTAAAAGCTATAGATCTCATATATTTTTAAACTTTAATAGGAAAAACTAAAAATTTCTGTTTTTTTTTTATCAAATATAGTGATTAAAAATAACTAAGAGTTAAAATAAAACATATAATATTTTATAAACTAAATATATATCATAATAGTAAAAAGCAATTAAAATCAATTCTTCAAGTGTCACGTGTGCATTCATTCATGTCTGGATCTAATAAAACCCACCGACAAAAGCCTGCATCCCTATCATTATTTTGTTTAAGTAATAAATCGACAATTTAGTTTTTAAATCATTTTTCATTATTAGTTTAATATTTAAATTTAATCACTGTATAAGTCAGTCCGTACATTAGTGAATTGTATCTAACTCAATCTTTTTTACATTTCAATTTTAAAAAATGACATAGTTGATATTTTTTTTTTTGTAGAGTGACATAATTGATATAAGTTCTATATATTCAACAACTATTTTTTTTTACAAAATTAAATTAATAAAGCTATATCACAAGGGAAAAATAATTTTGCAAATTAAATTTCTAATTCAATTACCGGTACACTTGGAGCCAATTTATTTACATAGACTTTAATTTTGTGGAACGTTTTTTTTAACACAATCATCTGAATATACAGTGAAAAATTTATACAAGAATATAAAAGTCCTTTCACTTTCGGGCTGTCTCTATTTATTTGGGTCCTATTGTTTTTAGAACTATATTAACCCTTATTTCTTTATAACATAATTTTTAGATACTAATACTTTTATATAGCTTCAATAGTTCACATCATACACATTTATTGATATGTATTCATTCATTTATCTTTTGTGTTGATAAATCTTTGTTTTTTCTTTTGGTCAGTATTGATCATCCTTAAGCTGACAAAAGAATTAGGGGCATTAGTTACAGATGTAGGCCCCTTCATCTGGATACGTGGCACACGTGAAAGTGGGCTGGAAGCCAATAATTCAGTAAGGCCCACTACACTTATAGATTTGACAATAAACTCAAGCTTTTTGGTGCTTGGTTTAGCTAAAACTGCGGTGTCTAGTAGTGTTTTAAACACTTTTTTTCTGACCAAAAAAAAAAGAAAATAAGAACACTTCTTTTTCTTTTTTACCTTCTTCCTTCTGGACAAAAAGAAAACACTTCTTTTCCTTTGAGACAGAAAAAAAAAACACTTATTTTTCTTATATTTACAAGTAGACTAAGCCGAATGAATTGAAAACTAATAAATTTCCATTTAAAGACTTAATATAATGTTGTTACGTTGAAGACAAGAGAATAATTACACTTCCAATTTCATCAAAATGGGAGAACAAGACGATTCATGTCAACCTTCCTTCTTGTTAGTGCACACCAACCAAAGGTCTTTGTCTTAACTATTAGTTGAACTCAATTCATGTTTCCCAATAGTATCTAACCATCATAAGTCGGTTGCTTTATTTGCTTTTAGAAAGAGGCTAAATCATTAAATACATTAATTAAATAACATGCACTTTTCAAGTTAACAAAAAATATTATTAGTAAACAATTTTTTTTTGTGATGGTTAAAAAAAACATATTTAAATCTTAAAGATTTAAACATGAAATTCAAACTATTTGATAAACAATTATGTGTCAATTAATTCATGAGTTAGTTGACAACATGCATATTAATATTAATATGCTACTTAAATTTGAAATTTTATGCTAGTTA
Source organism: Glycine max (assembly GCF_000004515.6). Lineage (NCBI taxonomy): Eukaryota > Viridiplantae > Streptophyta > Magnoliopsida > Fabales > Fabaceae > Glycine > Glycine max. Next base: position 42,410,615 of record NC_038256.2, read on the forward strand.
AATTTGAAATTTTAAAATAAGTTAGGTATACTTTAAAAGCTTGTAATTAAGTCTCTAAACTTATAAAACACTTTTAACTAATCTTTGAATTAAAATTCTTTTCGATTAGACAAAACATTTCTTATCTTCATTAAGATACCGACACCTATTTAAAAAGTCTTAAACAACAGTTGAAGGATCAAATCACTTGTTTGATTATCCATTAAATTTCTGATTTTTTTTTTTAAAAACAAGTTCTTATATACCCAATTAAAAATAATTTATAAATTTAAGAATTAAATTAAAAAATTTAATATATAAAAAACTTATTTTCAAATTCTCAAATAATTCAAGAACTAACATATCAATTTAACTTTAAAAAAGAACTCTGTCACTCTGAGTTTAAGCTGCAAACACTTTATAGATGCCGTTCTTTTGGGTAGAAGATAAAAAAGGTAGATTCCAAAAGCCATTCATATAAAATGTAACAACTATGCTAACAGTTTCAATTTTAGAATCGTCAACACAATCTCCACTTCAAATGATTAACGGGCCTACATCAAGCGCCTAATTATTGATGCCCCTTGCTGTTAACTTAATCTTACACATAAAACATCTTTTTTGTTTCTTAAGCTCTTTTTTTCGTTAATATTTAATTTTGATCCACTAATTATTGTTCTCCAGGTAATCTTAATCAATACCTTTGTCGTAATTTTATATCAAAAAGTCTATATGTCGGGTCTACTTTGTTTTATCTTTTACGTACATTACTATTTTCTGTTAAATCATTCAGTTGAAAGGCAATTCATTCATAAGCCAAAACTTGTGTAGTTGAGTCTAGACTAGTTTTAAGTTTAACAAATTAGATCTTAGCCTTGACACAACTTTTGAAAAATAAAAAATTAATTTATCATTTGTACAACTACTGCAGTTCAGTGAAATTGTAGAAAGAAGCATTCAAAGAATTCAAATATATAATCAAGATTGTAATTAACTCTTATTTCTCTTGAATATTCCCAGCAATCTAAGAAAACACACCATGTTAGAAGATTCTTTCCCGGTTTCCATATCTGTGGGAAGGTATGTGCTTGAAATTAAGCAACATAAGAACATGGCAAAATAAAGCCTCTTGTCATGAAATTTTTAAGAAAAATCCTGAAGACCACCTGAAATTCAGTTAAGAAAGGGATTTTTGGGGACTAAAACTCCTTAACTAGAACCACTCTTCAAATTTACCATCACTGATGAGTATGCTCATAAAAGATCAAAATACCGCATCTATGCTTAAGATACAAATTTTGTTCTAGATTCTGAATATGCACAAGCTGTTAACGAAGTAACTTATTTATATACTTTATTTTTTAAAAATATATTTCCCCATGAATCCAACCGGTGTTGAGAGAGGGAGGGAACAGGAGAGATGAAAAACAAAATAAGAAGCAAGCAATCAATTACCTTGGAGGACATGAGCATGATCCAAATCAACCAGTAACAGCAAAGAAAGAAAAGAAAGGATAAATCAAAGGAAAGCTAAAGAATAAATTAAATAGAATTAATAGGGAAATAGACTTTGAATATATGATAAAAATTGGAATTGTTATAAATAATTCACTGTTATTTCTGATGTACATAAAGCCAAGCCATATATGTATTTATAAGGCCAGCAATCCATACAAAAAATTGTTGCATCTCTCCCACAATAAACCAGCCGTCAGCTATATACACTCCACCATATGAATCAAAGGAAGGAAGAAGAAAAGAATAAAACAAAGGAAGAGAAGATAACCAAATCTTGTTCCATAGTGATGGAAGCAAGCTTTGGATTTCAACTTTGAAGGCCTCAACTAGTACTACTAGCTAGTCATGCCAGCAGAGGAGCATGACCACACACCTTCTTATTATGTAAAGCCTTGCCCTTTGCTCCCTAAGGGCTCCTCCAAGCCCTCTGCTTGAAAGCCTTCTCTTTGAGCCTCCCATGCTAGGACTACCCATCTTCATTTTTCAAGAGTTAGTAATTATTGGGTTTTCTTATCTTCTTTTTTTAAGCTTTGTTGGGCTTAAGCTTGAAGCTTTGAATTGAAGTTGTGTTGTGAGTGAGTTTGTTTACTGAGGTATTGGGGGGTTCTTATAGAAGTTGAAGAGTTGTGCTCCTATCTCACATTGGTCTAGTAAAGAGGCACCGATGGGGGCATGTAAGGGCGTGCAGTGCCTCCAAACCCACCAGACAAACAGAAATTGGGCCCCACCCCTCACCATTTGGGAATCCTTACCCTAATAACCGGGAATTGATTAAAAAGAAAAAAAGAAAAAGAAGCCACAAACAATTCGGCTAGGCCTCTCTTTCTTGCATTGCTATGTCACACTCTATAATCCTATGTGTAGGCACCACCCACCAACATAATGGGGTCTCCCACTTCAAAACTATGTGGTAGCATTTTATCTTAGTTTATAAGCTGCCCTTAATATGTGCATGACGGAAGAGTTTATGGTTGCCCATCAGGACAAAACTCAAAAAGCCTTCTTCATAACAACAACCATTAGAAAAGTTTTAGATTAGATCATAATGGACTATCTTATTACTACCTTGACTTGATCTAAAAAAGGTGCACATAATTAGGGCCCCAGCTATCGTTTTCAACATCAAATTTTACATTTCCACGGGTAAAAAAATGCTTATCATGCTTATCCAATGGCGCAGAATTTAGAAATAATTGAACCTCTTGGGTGATCACTCAAGAAACAGAAACTGGTGAACCTAACCTCATCCTAACGAATGGCATAATTAGTTTGGGTTTTTATGAATTCTGAGTTTGGGTCAAATTCAAATCTATAAAATCAGCTTGTATGGTGAGACCTTATAGTCACTGTCAAATTTTCACCATCTTCCGTTACATCAAAGATCGGACATCTCAAGCATGTTTGTCAAAATCAATTTAAATTTTTTTACATTGAAGGCAAAGCAGTACAAAAGTACTTCTAATTTTTCCTAGTGTGACCGTGATTTTAGATTCCTTACCACCAATTGAAACACACTAGAAAACTTCAATTTCACTGGTTTGAAGTAAATATTTATTAATAAATTATAATAGCACAGATGAAGACATGCTCGATAGATGGTTTGGAACCAAAATAAAAATCAGTTAGTTAGAAGATTTAAAAATTTGGCCTCTCTTTTAATCACATACGCTAATTTAATTATTTGGCCTCTCTTAGGAATTATTAGATAGGAGATTTTGTTGAGCTTAGTTTAAAATGTGTAGGCAAAAGCTGCATGATGGATATCCAATCCAACTGAATATCAGAATACGTTACAGGGCTCTGACAGCTTTAGAGGAGACAGCAAGAATATAGAAGCAGTAATGAGATATTTGCATGAGCAATGGATTTGAATCACAAGATTCGTACACATGATGATAGGCCAGAAATTTTCTGCCCCTTCTCAGTGTATTTTTTGTTTCTCCTTACATGAAATCCAAAATAAATACCAGTTGGTATCTCTTGCCGATTTGCCCCGGAAAAGGATATTTATAAGTTAAAGTAGCTTTTGCATAGGCATGAAATTTTTTTAATGTAATGAATCAAAAGGAAGAAAAGTTATTTCTTCCAATGCAGCATCATAGAGGCCAAAGAAAAGTAGCCAAGGACGTGAGTTTCAAACTTTTGACTAAGATTCCATATGAGGGGACACGAGATTTTATTTAAGTGTGATTAAAAACCAGTTAAGTGAATGACTAAATTATTAAACTATGATAATCCACTTGCTCTACCTCGTGCTCTCCCCAAACCACTTAAGATGCCAACCTTTTTCCAATTCTCTGTTATTTTTTTTATTCTTTCTTTTCTTCAGTTTTCATGCAATTTTAAGCACTTGATATTGAATTATTCGCTTGTCAGGAATTTGTTGCTTCCACCAGCTTCTTCTGTCCTGAGTACTCAACCCGTTTCATCGAGCAAGCGTGGGTTTAGATTATTTTGTCCAGTTTCATACCTTTTTATCTAGATAAACTTTATATTTATCTAAGGTATTAATAAATTTAATTGTATTATAACTTAGTCATTGGAAAAAGGTTAATAAATTTAAACGTGAACTTTAAATTTTGGGTTATAAATTTAATTGTATTATAACTTATCTTTACTTATTTAACATTTATGCCTAGCATTTTTTAAAAGTTATAGGATGTATTGATTTTGAAATTAGAACTAATAGTTATATTATTTAGTTTAAAATATTTATCGTGTAAAACGGGGCGTGGAAAGTTCATGTTTTATGTTTTTCTTGCACGAGTGCACGACCTACTTATGAAAAAGTTTGGTTTAATTGCGTTTACTTCTATTTATTCAAATTTTCAAAATTTTGTCTACCATCTTCTTTGCAAATTTGATCCTGTTACTTTAATTGTCTAATTTTGGTCTATCGATTGATTTACTACCCAAAATTTAAAGAAAGTGCTGATGTGATAACGCAATAGATGTGTTGACACGAGTGCTATGTTAATATTTCATTAAACATCTGATGTTAAGTTAACATATGAATCAAAATTATATACTTAAAATAGAGAGGGATTAAATTTTAGGAAATAATAGGAAATAAAATTCACAAAATTAAAAAAGTAGGAAACTAAAAGTGCACCAAAAAAATTTGTTTAAAGAGAGTCAGAATCCATTCTGCTAATCTTTTGGTTTAATAGCACTTTGTATCCTCCTAGGATAGTCAATTTACAATTTTAATCCTCGTGATTTGATTTTAGTTCATTTGTTACCTTGTCATCTAATACTTAAATGAGTTAAATGAGATGTCAAGGAGTTGAAACACTAACATGACCAATACACATGAGTTCTAATTGTACCATCTTACAAACACACAAGCTTTATGTGTATCGTCACGTTAGTACATAGCCTCCACAATAACATTTTTGTTAAGTATTAGATGACAAATTATCATGTGAACTAAAATCATGCAATTTTAGAAATATGGGATCAAGAAAAGAAATTGAAAATAAGAGGATAAAAATTATAAATTGATCATGTTAGGAAAACTAAAGTGTAATTAAGTCTAATCTTTATTTATTAAAAAAATCTTTAATTAACACAAAAAAAGTCACTTGGTCATAATAGTTTGACTCCTCTGACATAAGAAATGATAAAATAGATACGACTATCAATAATCAATTTCTAAACATATCCATAATTTATTAATGTACTCATAATAATATTAGCGATTGATTTTCTTACTAACAACTGTGATTACTTATTTTAGTACTTTATAAAATAAATTTCTCACTTTAGAAGAAGTGGATCCCGATACATCTAATTGCCAAGTTTATTTAATTATAATATTGAGTAGCTCTTTAATTTCCTTTTCTTTTTAGTCCCTATTTACAGAAAACTGAAATGAATGCCCTATATATTGTGACAACTCATTGTATAGAAATGATTTATCAAACTTTTTATGAGAAAGTAGGTATATGTTTGATCTGATCATGTTTCTTTCTTCCTCTCGCGTTTTGATCAATAACTACAGAATTTACTTATCACTTGTTCCACCTAATAAACTACTATTTTATTCCCGCATTAATTTTGCTTCATATTTCAATTTAGTCTTTAAATTTTAGAATAATTTGTTCTTTCTTTTCTCAGTCATGTTGCTTTGATACAAAATTCCTCTTAATCTTGAAGTTTCGCACAAATCTCCGTTAACACCGTACAGAAAGTTTATCTGATCCTATCTCAGAGACTTGTAAATCTTCATGTCATATCACAAATTTCGTATGTTCATCGGCACAAGTTTAAGTAGAAATAAAATATATAATTTTAGCAAACTACAATTGACAGAGGGGCTCATAATCCTCCTAATTTTATTTGCATCAATTCAATTCTTGTATTTCACCACCAGGTATAAGGTCTTCACTTTCATCAAGAGTTAACACAGCAAACTTTTTTGTCTAATTTTTTCCTCTGACATATAATAAACTTAAGCAACTTTCACTGCACAAAATTGTTGAGACTCAATGGGCATCACTTTGCTTAAATGTCATAAGGAATCCAAACCAAATTGTGTTAGTTTAATTTAATTGGAACTGAGACCATTGAAGTAACCTTACTTGCATATTGAATAGTGACCCTTTCTAGGTAACTTCAGCTTTTAAGAAAAATGATTATTTGTAAACATTTAAATGTGCTTATTGGACCCTCATAATGGAAATATAAAACTTTGAAATCCAATTTATTATATTCATTTGAGCCATCGGTGCACTATTTGTTAATTGAAAGCGTGAGACAAAGTGAAACTGTGGGAACTTAACAGCATTAGAGACAAAGTGAAACTGTGGGAACTTAACAGCATTAGAGACAGAGGTGGTAACATTAATGTCTGAAATGCTCTGTGATCAAAGTGGTCCAACCACAGTATATATTGAAACTTAAAAAAAAAAAATTGGTCGGTTGTACTGAACAAAGGAGGTCAGAGTTACACGTGAAGTTCTCGTGATTCACAATACCATTGCCTGCGGTATAATCAACATATATAGTAATTTAATAGTCACATGTACTTTCAGAGCCTTTAAGCCTCAACCCCATTTCCATTCCTCTTCTTTCATGCTTGTTTCGTACGGCACAAACTCACCACATGTTTCTTCAGTACAACAATAGTGAAGGATTTTCGTTTTGATCAATTTTGATTTGGTTAGGGAGTTTCTGCTGTCCCCTCTTATCAGCATATCACAAATGGGAATGTAATTTTCTTTACACAAAGCTTCTTTTAGAGTAATGATAAATGATAAATCTACACCCCAAAATGAGGTGGACTGGGGTGGAAAGAAGAAAAAGATAAGAATAAAGTAAAAAAAAAGTAATAGATGTGATAAGTAGTCACTGATACTATAGAAAAGGTAAAGATAAGAAGAAAATGGGATAAGAATAAAATAGAAGAAAAAATAAGTACTATTATATTAAGTATTTTTCCATCTTTTATGATGACATCAGACATTGTGGTTTACTAGTTGAGTAATATAAGTACAGCTTCCTTTGTGTACGGACACAATACTATAGCACATTAAGTGTCTGTTGCCAACTGCTAATTTACTATGTGCACAGCAAGGTTCATAGCTGGTTATGTAACAATGACAGATCTATTGACTCTGTTACCAAGATGCATATGCAACTTTAGAATTCAAGCCACAGCTAATTCATGAGGATTCTTACACACATATTGAGATTGACAATTTGTGAGTTTTACTTTAGTTACACATATAATTTAGTTGATCTATTTGCTTTAGCAAAGTTTTGTTTTGGCCATTTATAAATAACTGTTGTCTCAGATCTAGTGATAGGTGTGTTACCTCAACTATTCAGAAAATTTTGAATTCAATTATGTAATGCAATTATTATCCCGTAATTTGAGGAGAAAGAGTACGAGGAGGGACTAAATTATGCAACAATTCATGATTATTAAAGTGCTCAACTTTTGAAAATCCAGAGTTGGATCATATCTTTAAGTAAAATGGTCATCCATTGAAAAAACTCTAGTAGAAGTTACCATAATTCGCTCAGTCAAGTACAAATGAAATAACTCAAACAAGAAATATAAAAGAGAGGAGAAGTTGCAAGGTCTTTTCGTGCCCTCTAAAGTCTAAAGGCTACAATGAGTTTTTATTCATGATGGGATAACAGCTGGCCAAAAGGAACGTAAAAAAAGTGTCATTCAAAGATAATGTCATGTTTTTTATCACGATTTCCATCATCCAACACCTTCTCAACAAAATATATTATAAAAAGAAGGTTTACACGTGCGGTCAAAAGATTCTCCCCTTACATCTCTATCATACTTGGCTTGTTTTTTCTTTTCAAATTAAAAGCCGTTCTATCTCATCAACATAATTAACTTTGATATCTAAAATATAGACAAAGTTCTCACGTGTACAATAATTATTTAGTATTTACAATGCATTCCTCCGTGGGGATCCATCTGCTCCACAAAAACTTTTTTCTGCATTGGTTGAGGTGCACATCCATGGATAGTCTCATTCAAGGTTCTTATATAATTTCTCTCTGAAGTCTAAAAATGTCAGTTGGGGAGCTCAGAAGCAATTTTACTCAAAACAACTAGTTCTTCTTTTTCTACATTTTGTGTCTCGGAATCCAGGAATTAACGTGCATTAAAATTCTCAAGAACAGGTTTCCAACTTTTGTCCAAACATAGCCTAATAACTGAATAGAGCATTTTTCTCTGCAATATCATTCTTGTTCTTGGCTCAATTTTCTACAAAATAAAAAGAAAAGAACTTATCACCTAGGTGATAAATGTGCTGAAAAATATAAGTGATTTCAGAACAAAGAACTTTTGTCTGTGCTTAATCCAGGGAATGCCTACAATTAAGAAAATGACATAGTAATTCACGAACTCTTTGAAACCCCAGCTTGATCAATCATAGAATATACAGGATTGATAAATCACTAGTCCAGAAATGCAGCAAAATTAAAAGTATTCTAGGGCAACCCTGAATTAATCTACCAAAGTGTAAATACTATTGCCTATATAAGAATGTTGGAGAAGACTAAGTAACTATGGTCTCTAGTTTAGTTTCTATTTGTTAGTTACCCAGACTTAAGTATCTGTATAGAATTCATTGGAAGTTAGCATGATTACAGGTAGCAGTTAAGACGTGTATAAGCTAGGGATAGCTTTCATTCCAATTTTTAAGGGTAAAACTTTTACATGCAGTCTTCTTGTTGAGATGGCCTATTTTACATTATTACTTCATACTTCATTATACCCTAAAAAAAAAGTCTATTCAGAAAAAATGAAAACGCAGTTTGCCCGGGATCGAACGCAGGACAACCACGTGATAAGCGGGAATGTTTAGCACTATATTACAACAACCTTAATAAAAACATAACTCATTAGTTAATTCAACTATAAAAATAGTACTGAAAACCCTATTCTGAAAAACAAAAAAGTAAAACGCCGTTGCCGGGGATCGAACCCGGGTCACCCGCGTGACAGGCGGGAATACTCACCACTATACTACAACGACTTTTTTATTAAAATGATTCATCATGTCATTAACATCAAATAAAATTAATGTAAAAGTTAATAAAAATGAAAATCATGTGATGGTAACAAGTAACCTTGTTTAATTGAAAAAAACATCACAAGAACGGATAGAAAAACAAAGCTTAGTATTAATAAAATATTGTTTTTAATGTATTTATTTATTTATTTATTAGAATTTATGTTAATCTCACTTTTTATTTGATGGATTTCATATATTTCAATTAACTAATTAAAATAGTTTAGTAGGAAATATATTTTCAATATTTCCAGTTGAAAAAAAATAATAGACATAATACCATACGGTATTTTGGATTTATAAAGTCCCGTTTTATGTCATCCAGATTTAACAAATGTTAATTCTTAGTAATAACCAAGAACTATAATAAACTGTTATACTATTTGATAGATATCGTAAAAAAAAATTTGACATGTCATCATTCCACTTACCTAAATACAATTCTATCATTTCAACGGATACAGAAAATTGAGTAATGGTGACAAAATAAATCTCTTATATTACATGAAAAAATGTTTATTAATATTTATAAATATTATTTTAAAGGTCATATTTAACATAATTTTGAATTGATTGATAATGTAAAAATATTTAATGTATGAAAATTAAACTCAAATAAAAAAATGAAGCTTACTCAAAACTTAATACTTTAATAATGTTAAAAAAATAAATTAAACAAGATCCATGTACTCTCTCATATAGGTTCGTCCATACTGAAATAATATTTTTATCAAATAGCCAAGAAGATCACATACTTCACTAGGAATAGTAAATTTTCATCACCAATGCACTCACTAGTCGCAATTGAACTTGGGTTCTGCTTAAAAGCCATGCACATATTAACATCTTGAGTGTTAGTGTGTTACCCTTTACCATTATAGGTGTTATGCACTCAGACAAATGCCTATAGCTTTATTCTGCAAGGCTTTAGCAGAAGTTTCCCTCTTTAAAGTGTAAGAGGAAGAGCTCTTGGCATTGATTTAGATGTTCAACATTGGAAACCATACTTGTTAGGGAGAAAATTTTCACGAAGATCTGTCTCAGCTATCAAGAGTGGCAAGATGTCTCTGCTATCCTCTTTATAGTAAGCATATAGTTGCGGAAGTTTTTCATTGACTGTTTTTAATCAACAGATATTTTTACAGACACTGTTTGGGTAAGTTTCTCTAGAAGTAGAGAAGCTTACCCAAACAGGCCCTATAACATGGACACTGCACAAACAAATCCTAGACTCATACAGGAAAGAACAAATTATAGAATCCTGTTAGTTTTACTCGAAACATAGGCTCATTTCATTTGTGGTTTTAAGACAGGAGATGCCTAATTTCTATGACACTTGGACTGGATTAATGTGTAAACCACTATTCTGAAGATCCAGTGATTCCATATTTTTAGATGAAGCATGGCAACTGCACGGCTTCAGGACATGATAAACGCTCCTTACATCAAACCCTCTACTCTAGCAAACTGAACAAGAACTCCAATGGAAAATAAAGGATGACCTGAACAAGTACTCATCAAAGTTATAAGAATCAACAAACAATGCAATATATGTAACAATATTACTAATTCTGAAGAAAAACCAAAGTGACATCCGATGCATAGTCCATACAAAGTCAAAACAAACAATAGAAAAAAGTGCAGAAAAAATTGCTCAATATGAACCTCCCCCATACCTTCGCATAGCGAAGAGCCTCTAGGCAATAGGGTACGAAGTTTTTTTTATGAACCTTGAAGCATCATTCCTTGTCAAAACTCAAAACTTAAAGGGCAGAAGCTAAGTCTCCAGTGTGTGGGTGGGCAGTGGCTGAAACTCGAATTTTGAACAAGGTGCTATTCATTTATAATTATAAAATATTTACATGCTTATCAAAAATCTTCTGAGACAATTATTTTCGTCATTTCTTTTTATAACAAACACACACATAAGCAAACAGGAAAATATTTCAAAATAAATTGTCAGAATCAAGAAAAATTGCATAAGCATAAAAACCAACTGGTGTGTTGACAACAATGTCAGAAATGCATACATAAGCCAAAATCAAATGAAGCTACTTTTGCTACTGTGATAACATCTTCCCAGGAAACAAATCTAACCAGTTTCTAGACAGCAAGATAACCTATCAATTTGTTTCTAGGTGGTATTGAACAGGGTGCAAAAAATTGATCACAACACCACCCACCTTCTCCAAATGTATGGTAGCTATTCTCTTCAAACTTGTAGGCCAATAGAAAATATAGCTTCTGGAGATACACCTAGAATAAAGGGTAAAAGAAATAAGAGAAAGAAATCCAAGAATAACACAGAAATAGTTTTAAGGAGGAGAGTCCAGTTCACCATTGTGATCAGCATTGGTTGGTTGGTCTTGGTTGAGGAAATGTCCATTTAGAGCAGCAACAGGGAATTGATGAGATTGTCCTAAACCTGCTCGAAACAGAAGATGCTCAACAGGCTCTGAAGGCTTAGCTCCGACAGAAAGCCAATACCTAAAGAACACAAGGAGAATCAATTGCTATAAAAAAAAAAAAAAAGAAAAAAAAAGGAGATGTCTGTCCTAGTTTCCTATTAAATTCATCAATGCAACCAGAAACATTTGACATAGGTAATTTAATCCCAATCTTTGAATTAAAGAAATATATGAAAACTTGTAGCTAAACATTTGGAGCTACAGTTACTTTGGTGGGGGCAATAAGATCTATGCTTGTTGTATTTTAGTATTTCACATTTGTTTCATGAACTCTACAAGAATTAAGACATGTTAACAATCACGGCAAGGGCAAAGTAACAATTTTTTTCCCCTCTTGGTATACGAGGAAATTACTTACTTGACTCTTTCCAGTTTGAGACTCATTCTTTTCTCATCATCCTTGCCTGTTGCAGAAAAAATAATTAGTACCAACCCGAACCATCTTTCTCATTCCTAACTGCTAACAAATACACACTACATTTGCAGCCGCTTTTCCTATTGCATGACTGTATTAAAAGCAATGGTTTAATTGTTATTTAGAATCATAAGATTTTGTAAATGTTTCCTTTGAACAACAAGTTAAGGAGGATAAGACAATACATAACCTGCGACGGGATTGTAGAAACCTAAAACTTCAAGTTGCTTGCCATCTCTTGTTGTTTTGCTATCAGTAACAACCACGCGATAGAATGGGTGGTTCCTGCACCCGAGCCTTGCCAATCGAATCTTCACCACCATTTTTTATACCTTCTGCACTCAAACATTCACCACAATACAAAGAGTTTGGGGTGAAAAAGAAGGAACAAAAATGAGATAAGAGTGAGTGGAGGGAAGGATCAGGATGTTAAGGGGATTGCTATTGGCACTCCAAAATTGCTATTGGCACTATCCATGTGGGTGTCTTTTTGTGATATTTCCAAATAGTCACTTGGCATGAAACAAAACAAAAATATGTTTCTATTGTGCAAATGGGGATGAAAAAATTAACAACGGAATCGTGATTCCAAAGTTATACAAGTATATTGTGACACCCTCTACTCCACATGTAAATGTACAAATGATAAAAAGAATATAAATGTGAATTAATTATAAGTTTTAAAACACATTTAAATATAAACATTTTAAAAATGGTAAAGGTTCACATTTGCTTGTCAAACATCATAATAGAATTTGTCCAAATAAATAATAAAATCATCTCGACTTAAAACAAGGTTGTCTAAATAAATGAAAAACATAAAACAACTATATCGTTCATGGAACTAGTGAAATAAAAATCTCATGCCCCAATGTCACATCTATCAAAGCATTTTCCTGAGAAAGGATAGGTCTCTCCATCTCCAACATGGAACTCCTCATATGTTGGCTCACTTGAAACAAAATGACATTCAGCCCAAACACAAACATATACCGGGAATGAATTATCACATTCATATATAATAAAACACTAGAGCATGCAAAACATATAAATATATAGAGTTGAATGTACACAAACACCACCACTTCACAAAATCACACACAAGTATTCACACTCATTCAAGTTCACACGCTCTAGAAAACAATATCGAATTCTCAATCGTTAACTCAATGAAAGTCAAACACAAGTGTTATGCAACAAATATACTAGACTCAAACCTACATGCAATGTGGTACCATTTTCGGTAGAAAATCTCGTCGGACACTTAGGAGTACATGACAAGAAAGGCCTCACAATGGGTCAACCAGATCATTCTCATTAAGTGAAATCATAAGGAGACTAGTTAGGGTTACTATGTTTTACGAGAATGTTCCAACCATGTGAGATTGGCGCATGCTTAAAGGAACACTCAAACCGAGTGTATTTACTCCCAAGACTTAGAGGAGCCAATCAAAGCCTCTCCCTCTTGATTCAGGTTCAACCTAAAAAATATTTTAATACACAGACTCTACCTATGAACTATAAATACACATAATTAATCAGTTGTTTTCAAAATCTCAATTAATCATTTTAACTTTTCGTGCCTCAAGTGATTAAACTTGTTAGGTTCCCACAGTAGAGCACATCACAAAACTTGTCGCGCATTAACTCATCACCCTTAAAGGATTTTACAATTATGCGATTGTACGATTCATAACTCACAACTCAATACATACAACATCTCAATACACATGTATCTCACAATTCACCACATAATTAATTTATCATTTACACACAATCTCAATCACAATTTGATGATCTCAATATAACAATTTATCACGTCTCATGAATCATATACATATCACACAATAGTATATTTACATCACACAAAACATGCATATATTAAATCGAACCATATTATTCTCAATTAAAAATGGTCTCTACAACAATTAAATTGAAGTGTAGCAAAAGTAATTATTATTGAGAAATAATTTTATAAATTTATTTAATTTATTATTATTATTATTTTTATTTACTTCATAAACATGCACATACAAATCAACAAATCAAATTAGGGACAGATCAAAATACAAGACAAGTAATTCTTAATTGAACAAAACCACGAAGCACATGACTTACAAATTTATCAAGAATAATAGTAAAGTTCATAATGGTTGTAGCACTCGGCATGATATATTATGCAAACAAATCCAGTCAATTAGAAATTATACAATTTCTTTAATTGAATTTTTAATTAACATAAAAAGGAAAATAAATAATTACTTATAACAAGAATTAATAGAGCAACAAACAACCTACTTCTTCCTTATGATGAACCCCTCCTTGAATTTTATCAATTCATGCTAATTAAAAAGAAAATCAATTTCTATGGTTCACACTCAACACAAGAATATATCAATTTCACATTGGGACATCAATTGATCCGTCAAACACAATTAATTCGCAATTAAAAGCATAAGAACATAATTAAATTTCATAAAACAACCCAAAATAATCCAAAATTGATCTTGTAGGGATCTTTATACATATTCATTCTAATCCCCAAGTATAAATAATTCATTTCTTATCTCAATGTAGTCGCTTAAGCATCCTCCGTTAACAATGATGACATTTTTGGTGCTCAACTCCGCCTCCAGTTACTTTGTTAGGATTATTGGGCGTTACAGAAAAAGAACATCAAAGCATGATAAAACAGAAACTACCTTTTAAATTGTGGGATTAGGAACATAGTCAGATGATAAAAGAGTTGCAAAACGTGGATCATCATATGCAATTTTCCCCTCAATAGCGTACTCCGTCTCCTTACCCTGGCCTTTTTTAAACTTTAGAGGGCAACATTGACATCTGCTCATTTAAGTTCATACCTGACTTAATTATTTAACGAGCTCACTTAATTTGATCATATAAAATATAACTCACTAATAATAATTAACTAGTATAATTATCTTATAATATTAGTACACGTTAATTATTGAAATAGAAAATTGAGTACATATCACTAGTTTGAGTCCTGCATTTCCTTTGCATAGGACTTGAAATAATTTTATAAGGACGAACACTATTTGGAAATAACTAAATAGAAAAATTTGGAAATAACTAAATAGAAAAAGAAAGAAAACGTGAAAATTCCAAAGTTTGAAGTTCACACTTGACACTACATAACATTTTCGCCAAAAGAGGAAAGAAATTTATCAACAAGTTGTCATGTTAGTAAGTTAGGAGAAAGCATGGTGATCTGATCGTCATTAAATTTCCTTTTCCAGGTCTTTGCACAAAAAAGCTCATTACTAGTAGGACGAACTTTGCTCTGGTGAAATTAATGCTGGAGAATAGAAAGACGGGCTCATAGTTTGCAGGAACCTAAGCAGAGAGATAGGAGTCAATAATTATATATGTGGCAAGTTGCAGAAATATATAGATAATTAACATATAGAAATGTTAAACACCTCGGTTGCAACATCCCGAGGCGGATGTTTGAATTCCATGTTGTCTGGGGTAATTGAGTCACATTCCACCACCACAGCATAGTAGTACCTGGAAACAAGAGAAGAGATGTGCATATCACATGAGAATTGAAGCCAAAATGTGAGTTGCAAATTGATGATTGTTTTGTTTACCGCATCTTGCTCAATTCATATACACGGAGTTTCTCATTGTTGTCGTCATCATTTTCATTGTCAGATAGACCAGGAAATCCATGAAGTTCTTCTTCCTCTTTGATCCGTTGGATAGACAGTTACGAATTTGACGAGTCCATCCATTAGATAGGACAAATGAACTCAATGCTTTAAACAAGTCAACACATTTTACCCAAACCAAATATGAAAACAAACAATGATTTCATCTAATACACAAGGTAGTAAATTAAATGTATTAGAGTTTAAATGCGCATGCACAATAGCTTGATACGTCAAGTCTATGAGTTACTTTGTCAATGACATGTATTTTTGGATCCTATTATGAATTGATCACCTCACTCCAACTCAGCTGCTACCTCATAAACAAATACGCATTCCAATTAATTTGGAAGGGAAGAAGAACCCACTGCCACGCGCCGCTATGCCTGAAAATAGATCATTCTGCTAACCTATATCGGGCCTCAAAAAATGCATCAGGTCCTATGTCGTAATAATCTAACAAGCTCATCCATTTTAAAAAATTATAGATAAATATTTATTGCTAATATTCTTATTATATTATATTTTTTATAATACATTAAAATTTTATATTTATTTATCTTTTTTAAATGTTAATCATGTTAATTTACGTAAAAACTTATAATTAAATTTATTGAAAATAATTTTATCTTATTTAAATATCTTGTGAAATAGATTTTTAAATAAGTTACTACCAGTGTTTTATTAAACCTTAAAAATATGTTAGCTTTAAATTATCACAACTGGATTCTTAAATAAACTTGGAGATAGAACAAACTTTTATATAAATCAAGTACAAATCCTTAAAAAATCTTGGATGAACAAGTCAAACTCATTACATATACTCTTAACTTAAGTCAAACCCTAACAAAGCGAAAATCTACTCACCCTGTTTCTACCCTACGACTCACTCTTTACTCTTTAGGTTTGGCCTCTTTCATCAATCATCTCTTCCCTTTCCCTATTTAAAATATTTGTAATAATTTTATTTCAGTTATTAACATATAATTTTTTTTATCAACAAATGTTAATTAATAATTTGTTACTAAGGGATCTATACGTCCCTTCTTTCTTCCTCTAACGTATTTTTTGCATTTCCTTATGAACCAAGTTGACATCTTTTCTGTTGGGCGAAAAAAGATTTTCTCTTATCCCTTCACTCCAAAATCTTGAGTAGTATTTCTACTTTTGATTCACAGTACGAACCTGAAGGGTGACTGAGTATTCTGTTGCCGTTGATTTGGGAAAAGGAAAAACCAAAAAAAAAAAAAGAAGACAAAGTTAGAATTGAGGGTTAGATTTGGACCCTTTGGTCAGTTTAGTGAATTTAATTAATAAAACGGTGCATTTTGATTAATATATCTCAGTCACTCCTTTAAATCCTAACGTACACAATAGTTAAACTAGCCACCTCTAGTTTTTGCCAATTTGAGAGGATCCGTGTCCAATTTTAATGTAGTAACACAATTTTAGTCAAACAATTTAGAATTTCTGCACATTAACAAAAATATCATTTTTCAAGTGATATCGGATATTTTATGTCGTACATGCCACACCTACCCCTTGGCTAAATGGTGGTTGTGTTATTTAGATGCAGGTGGTGGTGGGCCCACTATCATGGTAGTGGACACCACGTCTTTTGCCGCAATAAAAGTAACACTTCGCAACTCATAAGTCATAAGCCACTACCGACCCACTCAGATATAGTACACATTGCTACTAATATAAAAAGCAGAAATTGACCATTTTGATTAACTAACTAATTAACAAAATTAGATGTAATTATTAAAATATTCTTCGTAATAGTATTATTATTATTATTTTAATTAGAATTAAGGATTTCTTTAGTAACTTATAATTACTGACTTTTGATTTAAATCTTTATTACTCCAATTATTCAACTAAAAAAATCAATTTTAATTAAAAATAACAAAATGTATTATAAGAACTGTATCTACATTTTATTCAGAACTAATGTGAATACAGTACAAATAGGGAATAAGCAAAAAGTTAAGCATGTTTCACATAAACTGATGAAACTATTCCTATTTTTCGATTTTTCTTGGTCAATGAAAAGCTTTGGCACATTAGAATGAATTAATTTACTGATTTGATAAAGGACATTTTTTTAATATAGTTTAAAAATGTCCATATTAATACTTGTTTCCATTCATAATTCTTGTACGAGTTTAATTTGATGACAAACAAATTTAGTCGCTTATGATTTAGCTAGGACGTTTCAGTTGTACGCTAGTCTTCAATTTTTTCATTATGCTTCTCCTTGTATTGAATTTATTATTCTGAATGAAATGATATCAACTTTCCTCGTAAAAAAAAAATAAAATTGGCTATACTAATAATTGTTCCGAAGCTTTCTTGTACTATAAAGAGGTCTCTCACAAACTTAACTTCGTCCACGTACTGTGTTGCTATCAATTAATGTCATCAATGGCTCAAATGTTGATATTAACTATGGCTATAAGTTATATTCACTCTTTTATAATTAATAATTTGATATATAAGGTAAGTTTTATCAATATCTGTTAATTATAAATTCATGATTAAGCATCATAAAAATTATTCACATGAAATTTGCATGACATATGCTTTATTAATAAACATAAAAAACAATATTATATTTTATTATAATCCTCTTAATATAAAAAAATGGTCATAAAATTTAGAATTATTATTTGCTTAGGTAATTTATTGAGCATCACGTCAGAGTGTAGATGGGCATGAGAAATAAATAACGGTCATGTGGTATATGCAGCAGAAACGAAAGACGGTTTATTTTGGCACGAAAAATGAATTTTGAATTGACAGAGATGACAAGGACGTACCTATTCTCCCGCTAATCTCGGCATTTGATGAGTATTATTATGTCCAGAATGGCACTCTGACTGAAACAAACAAGCATGACTCGAGCCTACTCTTTCCTCGTCTCTTTGGTGTTCATCACTATGACCCCTTCAACACCGCAGGTGGAAGCCTTCTCCTACCACATCAACTGCGGTGCTTCCACCGACTCCACCGACTCCTTCAACACCACCTGGCTCTCCGACCGCTTCTTCTCCGCCGGCTCCTCCGCTCTCGTCTCCGAGCCTCTCCATTTCCCTCTCCCCTCCGAGAAAACCCTCCGCTTCTTCCCTCCCTCCTCCTCCGGCAAGAGAAACTGCTACACCTTCCCTTCTCTCCCTTCCCCCTCCCGCTACCTCCTCCGCACATTCACCGTCTACGACAACTACGACGCCAAGTCCCGCCCTCCCTCCTTCGACGTCTCTCTCTCCTCCACCGTCCTCTTCAGCTGGCGCTCCCCCTGGCCGGAGTCCACCGCCCGCAATGGCGCCTACTCCGACCTCTTCGCCTCCCTCCCCAACACCTCCTCCCTCGATCTCTGCTTCTACGGCTTCGCCACCGATTCCCCTCTCGTCTCCTCCATTGAACTCGTCCAAGTCCACCCCGCCGCCTACACCAACTCCAACAACCTCATTCTCGTTAACTACGGCCGCATTTCCTGCGGCGCTGCCGCCAAACCCTGGGGCGCCGGCTTCACCAACCACACCGACCGCTTCTCCCGCTCCTGGCAGCCGGACTACGACTTCCGAACAATACCGGAAGATCGCGACGAGGTCCGCTCTCTCTCGACGGATAACTCAATCTCCGGCGCCGACGAGGCGCCTAATTACTTCCCGATGAAGTTGTATCAGTCCGCGGTGACCACGGAGGGGCCGCTGGGGTACGAATTGAGTGTGGACGCGAAATTGGACTATACGGTGTGGCTGCACTTCGCGGAGATCGATTCCAGCGTCAACAAAGCAGGGGAGAGGGTCTTCGATATCTTCATCAACGACGACAACGTCACCAGGCTTGACATATACAACCACGTCGGTGCTTTCGCCGCGTTGACTTTGAATTTCACCGTCAAGAACTTGAGCGATAACGTCTTGACACTCAAGCTCGTGCCAGCTGTTGGGGCTCCTCTCATTTGTGCCATCGAGAATTACGCCTTGGTCCCTGTTGACCCTTCCACTCTCCCTCTCCAAGGTCTCATTCTCGCTCTCTCTAATTTTGTTTCATTCGTACCAATTTGAAAACGTAATCAGTTGTGTGAATTCTAATGTGTTTGTAGTGAGTGCAATGAAGGCGTTGAAAGAGTCGCTGCGTGTTCCTGATAGAATGGGTTGGAATGGTGATCCCTGTGCTCCTACTAATTGGGATGCTTGGGAGGGGGTTACTTGCCGCATGACTAATGATAAAACTGCTCATGTCATAAGTCAGATGTAATGTAACTGTTCTTTCCACTCTTCTGTTTTTCTGCGTTGTGTTTGGATAAAGTATTAAAGTTATATCTACAAGCAATTATTATAGGAGAAGAAATTAACAAAGTAAAATGAATTGAGTTTCACCTATAGAGTTAAAATCAACTTACGCATTTCAGTCTTTGGATAAGTTAAATGAGAGCTTCTATAAAAGTTAAATTGGTTTTAATAACTTATGGAAGAAGCTGAATTCATGTTAACTTGTTTTTTTTTGTTTCTTCTTTACAAGGGCATATTGCTTTATGCCTTTATCCAAACAAGAACAAGGCCTTACTTTGCTAATTGGTTTTAGGGTCTTGCTAACCAAATGCCCTAAGGGCATTAATTAAAGAACTAAAAGGGAAATGTATTTATTGTGTAAATTATAGGAGAGCGTAAAAAATATCATGGGCAGTGCACTTTTCCACCTCCTAATAAAAATATTTCTATTTTAAGTTCCTTAATCAATGTCCTTAGGATATTGGTTAGCATTTGCCTTGGTTTTATGCAAGAATGAGTCTTGATGCCTGTTTTTGTTTCAGAGATCTTGGCAGTCAAGGCTTGAAAGGGTTCATAAGTGACCAGATTAGTCTTTTGTCCGACTTGGTAAGCCTGTAAGTATCAGCTGCCAAATCATTGTCTCTTCTAACTTAAACCACTCAATGATCAGCTTTGTACTTTCTACATAGCTTATTCTTTTTCATTTTGGTGGCTATACAGCATTTTATGTTCTGATATGTTAAACCATCTAGATAGAATCATGTTGTAGTGTAGGCGGCACCTGTTCTGCATTCTACCCCATGAATGAACACTATGGCCTCTGCAAGTGCAAGAATTTCAATATTTCATACTTAGGCTATTTTTAAATTTGTTGTTTGTCCTTGATATTGGCATTGGATTTCCTTACAAATTCTAGTGCAGGACTCAGTCTTATACCACATTCTTTTTTAATAATTAAGTGTTGCTCTCTATTTGAATGTAGGCGACAATTTTGTATTCCTAGATTATTGCTTCTCATGTTCATATTGGTTTCCATTGTTGGTAACTTCTCTTTAATTTTACAGGAATTTGAGTTCTAATTCCTTGGGAGGGGAAATACCACCGGGACTAGGTCAAAAATCCCTGATACAAGTGTAAGATCAGATATTGTATCTGTTAGTTACAAATTCTCACAGACTTGTGCTGTTTTTCGATGTTATCCACATGTTTTTATATTATTTCCTCATCAATTTTCAGTATCTTTATCCATTTAAAAGTCAAATACTTTTATCATCATATACTGAATACGGTATATAGTTAGACTCTATATGTTTCTCTTGCACGATGCTTTGATAGATTAAAAGGCATGCCATTTAAAATTCTGAAGTCATTTGTAATAATATTATGATGCATCCATACCACCTATATTGAAAGTAACTAAACCATGAAATGTGGCTCAATTAGTAAACCAAACTCTTGTGGGCTGACTTCACCTACAGTGCAAGGGTTCAAAACTCACTAGAAGAATCTTGTTATTACCGAACAGAAAATCTAAATTATTTATTTGAAAATTGAAATTCTATTTATTTTTCTATGTAATGTTTTCTGTAGGGATTTATCCAACAATCAGTTAATGGGATTCATACCTGATAGTTTGGCATCTTCGAATTTGAAGCTTGTGTAAGTATCCAGTATCCAGTGAATTAATTAATATGTCTGTCTTTAACTTGCATAGTGTCGTGACAAAAAGTAGGTTCTATAATCCTCGTTATTTTCTTTTGCTGTTTCAGTGTTTTGCAAGTGGTATGGTCCTTCCTCTAGTTTTAGCACTTATTCAAGTTATTTTCTCTCAAGTTAAATATCCTTTTCTGTCAGAAATGGGGATGCTAAAATGCTGGGGGCTTTTATGAAAAATGTCAGTATTGTTATGAAGTCCTGTAATTTGATTTCAAATAATCTTTCCTAGCCAATTTGTTTTCTTTATTAAATTCCTAAAATCGTGTTGTTGTCACTATATTTTTCCTTTATATTCTGTTCTTTCATTCGTCAATTTGGCATCTAAATGCTCACTTAGTCACTTCAACAGCCTAATTTTCCTTTATGTTTAGGACGGTAACGATAGGCAACACTTGACCTCTAGTGCAGTTTTAACTGGGTGTCCCTTTTATTCTCTGGACAAGTTATACTACATACTTCTGTTTGTTTTTCTAATCTATTCAATCTTGCCAGGCTATTGAATGGTAATTTATTGGAAGGACGAGTTCCAGAGCAACTTTATTCGGTTGGTGTGCATGGTGGAGCTATTGAGTATGTCATTTTACTCTTCTAGCTCTACTCTATCATCTGGTTCTGCATAATGGTTTGTTCAGATTGAAATGTTGGATAACTTAGCTTGTATATATAATACTCCCTAATCCCTATTTGGCTTATTTTTGTCTCTTGTGTGTGAGAACCTAAATTTAACTCTCACACAAGGCACATCCAGACTCATGAAATGTCAATCATCTCAATCCTCATCAGCTTTGAATGCTAGACACACTAAAATTAGTTGTTATCTAATTAACTTGCTATGGTAGCAATACAAAAAGAAATTTTGTGTGATACATTATAACAATTATATAATCGAATTAGAAATAATCTATTTTCTATATTCAATTTGATTTGTTCTTTTTTCAGTCTCTCTGGCAACAAGGGATTGTGCGGCGTACCATCTCTTCCATCATGTCCTATGTTTTGGGAGCATGGTAGATTATCCACTCGGGGTAAAATTGCAATAGCCTTGTCATGTCTCTTTGTTTTCTGTGTGGTACTGCTGGTGGCATATATCTACATCAGGAGGAAAAGGAACGATTATGATTTCGCTCTGCCTCATGAACTAATGTGTAAGTATGATTTCAATGAGATTGTGTGCTTGTCGTGTATTTTTTATCTATAATATTCCTGGCAACGTGTATTGACTTTCTGGGGCTAACGTAAATTAATGTTGTTTGATTTGCTTTCTCGGAGTACTAGTTGCTCTTCTCTGTTATTCTTGAACTCCATAAAAATATACTACTTTATACACATAAGATTTGATTACTGATAAAAAAAAAATAGGATATGATTTTTGTGCAGTATTTATATTACTTTTTCTTCTACTGGGAAACGCTTACTGGTTGAAATTTCAATCATATCTAACTGCCCCTGTCATGAACATTGAATAAACCTGATTTTACTTCGGTTGTCATGTGTATGTGTATTATTCAAATCTTCACCATATGTTCATTTTTTTTTCCGAAGGTTGCAAAATAACTTGTTAGTCCACGTACAAGTTCAATAGGAATTTGGAAACATGAGTTAAAATTGGAATCGATGTACCATATCTTTATTGATCATTATTTTTTCTCTCTCTATGAATAACTTCAATTTTACATCTCAAATTGGGGTTGGGTCAAATGAACTAAAGAAGTAGAAGCCAAGCAAAGCTTTTTTAGTGGCCTTGTTCATATATAGCAGCTGCCATAATATGTTTTGTCTTTTCATAGAAATGGATCCTCTCACTGAATTTCCCAACCAGCAAGTGTTTAATTTGAGCTGCTTATTCCACTAAATGATAGGATATTCGGTTTTATATGAATTTTAAAATTAAAAGGTCATGTTCGGACTTTGATGAATATTTAAATCCTATGCTAATTGTCGATTATTTTGTGGCTTCTTTTGCAGCATTAGCTGCCAAGAGAAATCGCTATCAGAGGCAGAAATCATTGATGCTTCTTGAGCTGGAGAGTCAGCATGCCAAGGGATTGCCTTCACCTTTTACTCCACAATAACTGTTTATTTTTTAATAGAAATGGAAGATTGAATTTTATAGGTTTAGGCTAAACATGCAAAATTATTGCTTAGAGAAAGTAATAGAATGTTACAGGCTTGCAGCACCCGGCTCGGCCATGAGGCAAGGCCGCACTAGAATGAAAGAAAAAAAATGGTTTATGGGGTGCGGGTCTGCTTTTCTTCTACAACTTTGTCATGTCGAGGATTCTGCAGGATACTTATTGCCATGCACTGTGACAATAGTTTCCTGAATCATCATAAAAAGGAATATACCTGGTTGTATCACTAGCCATCTTTTGACGAATATACCTGATAGGAATAACCCCATCAATGTATACAATTTGAGCCACAACTTAGTGTCCAGTTGTTCTTGTTACATCAATTCTGCTTGGTTCATACATAACCTTTATACTGATTCATATAGCCAAACATCAGCGAGTTTTATTGTACAATGTACCGTCGAATCTTTTCCATTCATTTACCAAGTAAAGCATGATACAGATATTTTCGTACCTTTCGTCACATAAATACTTCTATTTTATTTGTTCGCTTTACCTTAAACTACAATTTAGAATTGCTGGCAATATTGCTCTGTTAATCTGCAACCTTAGTCGATTTCTGCCCTGTAAAGGTCTAACAAACACACCCTTTTATAGATTTTTTTTTTTTGCTTTTGATTGTTAAGGGGGGAAAAAGGACTACGGCTATTTTTCGGTTACTCAATTGTCTTCATGCTTCATCATTGTTGTCCTTCGTAAATCATGTTGATTCTTCTGAAAGCTTTTGACTAGTAAAAACTTGTTACTTACAAAGAAGAGAACTGGATCCGCCGGGCTACTTAATTAAAAAGTTTTTTCTTCAAACTTAGATTTAATTCTTCTAAAGTGTTAAATCACTTATATTTTAAACAAAAAAAAAAAACTTGTAAACACCTCATTTTCTTCCTCGAATTCCCAAGGAATAAATGCAATATTTGATGGTTGGCTCAATTATCATTTTTTTTATTAAAAAAAATGTCCTTCCTTTGGGCCATTCATCCGACAAAAGCCCCCTTAAGAAATGAATGATAAGTTGTGTGTGTCTAAGTTGTCGGACAGATTGTTAATACTGTAATTAATTTGTATTGTGTGTAGGCTGTATATCATAATACTCTTGCATGTTTGACTAACGAGATAATGTCATGTTGCAAATTATATTAGATATTATATAAATGATAATAAATCTCATTATAATTGTGGGCCTTTGAGCTTTCCTTGAATGGACCACGTACTTACTATCCAGCCCATGCTTCAGTTTTTGTTTTGTTTTGGGCTGTCTTGATTTGTCTCAGTTGGCCCTTTCATCGGCTAATTCTCTCGACCATCACCAACTCACAATACAAATTCCGTAATTTAATGGTTATCAGATGTGAATCACCCGACTATTCCGGAACGCTTTGTTTTACTGCAATGATCCAATAATGCCTTATCTGTAATAAACATCTAAAGTCACAAATTTGTGTTTCTGGTATGTTTGATTGCAATGCTAAACTATTTATCATCTAAATTTTCTAGCGCTCAAAACATGAATCGAAATCATAAACATTAGTTGCAGCATATTTGGTAATACAGTAATTTGCACTCACCATGATTCTCCAATTGTTTTTGTGTTGATTTCATCATAATTTTATAGTGAATGGGAACTTTTATGGCCAATCCAAATACACTATCATCATGTTTGGTTTGGCTGTGGCTGCACCAAAATTGGGTAAAAAAACATGAAACTATCAACAACGAACCGAATGACTTTTTTTGGAATAGGACAAATATATCCTTTGTTGGAAGCAGGCAATCATGTTTAAATCGATAGTAAAATTATTATAGATTACAAAGTTCACTTCTGAATATAAATATTTAGTAACTTTAGATACCATATTTCATAATGTGAGACTAAACCCAATTATTTTTTAACCCACCTCTGTACCAAACATACAATATAAAACTTTGAACACTGTCCAAGAGTTGCGATACATGGGAAACTAAATGTGCGTGTTTTGAAATCGCTATTTGACCTTCTTTGCGTAAGTAGTTTGGTAGTTGGTAATAGCATTCCACCGAGTTTATCGTACGTGTACCTAAAAGCGTATGTACAACGACATTTGGAAGTTACAATACAAATTAGATACAAGAATTTTAATTAAGTATTCATCAACTTTTGGTCAGGCCCAATATCAAGATTCAAGTCACTAACACAAATGTGAAAATTGACTTTAACAAACGTTCAAGGAATGCTTTGACTGAAAAGATGGATTCCAACTATGGAGTGTAAATTGATTTTTAAGATGCAATGCAATACGTTAATAGTTTGTTTATTTATATTCCTCTGTCCCAAACATGCATATTCTCTTCCAGCCATGCTTTGACTCGGAAGACGGATTCAAACTCAATAAGTGTACTACTTCATTATGTAATAAGATATGTGTTATTAAAAACCATCAAGTGTGTCAGCTAAACATAAACTTTGTAGAGCTTGTTTTGTTTTGCAACACATTGTTTTTAATGGTGTCAACATATATCAAGTACCATTGTCAAACCTAATCTTATTATATATTAGAACAATGCCAACAAATTCCTGAGCTATACATAATGTGTATCATTACGCGTTTATAACATTTTACGTCCAAGCACCGGCTTACAAAAATCTACATGTTTTATTTGAAAAGCTCTTTCTCATATGTTTTATTTGCTAAACGTGTTATTATTATTTTTTTGAAAAAAAACTATTTAATCTTTATAATCGCTCAAATTTTACCTTTTAGTGTGTCTATATATACTTATAAATTATTTTTTTAATTCTTGTACTTTTGAATGCATTACATAAATTTTATCTTATAATTCTTTTATTTTATAATGATAGAACCAAAAGTCACTCAAAAGTGTTCGTATAGAGATTAAAAGTGAATGATTTTTAAGAATATATATATATATAAGGATTGAAAGATAAAATTTATACACATATTCGGAAAATTTCCTATGGAATATTGGAATGGACTAGTGGCAACTTGAGCAATGATATGTCGACGTTTGACGGAAAAAAATAAAAGGTTTTATATTGGGTGAGTCCGTGGAAGTAGCAAACACACAACAAAGGTGTCCGACAACAATTAACTACGGTTTCCACTTGTCCAAATTTTATTTGACTTTGATTCCACGTACGAATGCGTGTCATGTCCGCAACATAATTTTAGGGTCCAATGTTACTCCACTTGTAATTTGTCTCCTCCTTGCATTGACTATTTGACTTGTTAATATAGATCTATAATTTTTACGTTTTAGTTTATATACTTACATATTATTGTTTCTTTATCAGTAAAGATTGATCTAGTTATCAATAAAGTATTAAATAAAAATAAACATATTTAATGATAAAAAATATAAAATGCATTTAAATTTACCATGTAAAAATTTTAAAATATAATAGTAAGAGTGTTTAAAATTATTCTTTTCTTTAGGACACTCTGTGTCTTAATTTTTCTTTTCTTTTTTCTAAGGTTTCTTGTGCATGATGTGCATTAAGTTCATAAGTGTGTTGTGTATTATTATATGGTCAGCATTAAGTTTAGATAAAGTAATATAAATGTTGGTAAAAAACACTGAACTGATCAAAATATTATTTTATCAACTAATTCTATAACTAAATGAAAAAAGACAATTCTTTTGAAATCAAAGACAAATTATGAATTTTTTTTAATTAAGATTCATATTCTCTACTTATATTCATTTGATATGATGTATCAGAATTTAAAATTCAATTGAGATTTAAATTGAGATTAATTATTATTAAATAATAGTAATTGAGAGAAATAAAGAAAACATAAATAAACTATTTTTAAATGTTTGTTTTATATAATTAAATTTAATTATAAATAAATATTTTTAAATATATAATTTTAATGATAATTAAAATATAATAAGTAAATATATTTGAATATATAAATTATATTTTTAATTTATAATAAATAATTTAAATTATTATATAATAGTTTTTAAAATATTGATAAATTCATTTATAAAAAACTACTATCTCATATATCCTGAATTAGGTGATAGTTTATTTTATACTATAATTTTTTTTATAAAAAAAAAAAAACGAAGGTTGTATTTTGCACTATATATAATAGGATTTACAATTGATTTATTATGACATGTACATAAAATAATTAAAGCAATAGTGTAGTTTGGTAATATATATATATATATGGCTTAAATGTAATTTTAGTCCCTCTATTTTATTTAATTCACAATTTTGATTCCTCTATTTTAAAATTGAGATATTTGGTTTTTTATTTTTTTTAAAAAAATTCATAATTTTTATCCTCCTATTTGAAAATACAAATATTTGGTCTCTATATTCTAAAAAAATACAATTTTAATTTCCATATTTTAGAAAATCTATAATTTTGATTTAATATCTAATTTTGCATACATTTCATTCCTTTTATTTCTTATTTTGTAAATAATTAAATTATTTATAGATAATACCTTAAATGAATATGTTAATTTAGGGTTTAATTGAACGAAAAGATTAAAATATTGATAAAATTGAGAATTTAATTAAAATTATAAATCTTCTAAAACAAAAAAACAAATATTTTTAATTTAAATGGAAGGATTAAAATTACACATTTTTAAAAAATAAGAGAAACAAATATATCAATTTTAAATTGAAAGAACTAAAATAAAGGATTAAATAAAATAAGAAAATCATAATTACATTTAAGTCTCTCTATATAATTTAATTAATGTAAGCTTGAAATTTACAAACGATGTATTATTCGTTAATGGAATTTTTTTTCCTGAAATTCAACAATTTAAAAACAACAGAGGCAGTACTATTATAGTAGTATCTTGCTGCATAAAAGCCTAATCTCATAATAGTACTATGATTTACGCTAAGAATTAAGATAAGTGTCAAAATAATAACTCCATTAATTAAAGGCTTAATGTGTTGCGCATTGCATAGGTCATTATGCTCGTGTTTGACCATCAATAATCTGTTTCCGCGTGGGAATAAAATCAACCAAGCAATCGTCAAAGACTTTTAGAAGGCATCCCATCTGCAATATATATTTATATCATATTTTGAAATAAAATAAATAATCGATTAATTAACACTTTATTTATTTTACTTTTTAAATTATTTCAAATTTATTTTTGGTTTGGGATGCGTCGTGTCAACGGAATTTAAAAAACACAAGTTGGAGACCGATAGAAGCAAGCAAAATCCAAATGGATAGAAATAGCCACATATTAAAATTAATAAACGCTCCTAGTTGAGGTGAGTAAGGACTTAGTTATGTTTGCTAAAATTAGATAAAAATTAGTTCAAAAGCTGAAAAATTAAATGATCGTTAAAAGATAATATGAAATTGAAAAATTAATTTATTAAATTATAAATGTTTGATAAAATAAACTATTGAAGTAGCTTAAAAGTATAAAATGATAAAAAATAATAAAATCATAATTTATTTAAAAAATATAACTAGAAAATTGAATAAATATATTAAGCATAAAAATGAAAAAAATATAAAAAATTAGAAATTAGTATTTTAAAAAATATCATTTCAAATAACATTTAAAAAAATATTATGGGATTCTCTTATTATAGGAGGGTTCACAAAAACAGAAGAAAACCAAAACCAGTGAAGTAGTAAACCATCAAAGAAGAATTCATGAAAAAAGAAAACAACTGGGCCACCGTCTTGAGCTCTCGGGTTTTTATCAACTTGCCTATATATGTGGTCCATTCCAATGCAATGCTATAAGGACTCTTCCGTACACCATGTATATGCCCAATAAACGGAACTTTGTTCTATATGCTACTAACATGGATTTCTATTCTTTTTTTTTTATCAAAATCAACGTACTATATATTTACATTACAGTGGCATGCTATGATTGAAACTGTTCCCGTGCTCATCGCATGTCTGGGTCTGGCTGTTATATATATGATTGACTACATTAATGTTTTGCACAACTCATCACATACCTATATTACCAAAACCAATACTAATTACTATAATAATAATAATAATAATAATAATGAAAAATATAAAAATCTTTCTTAATAATAGTTGAATCAATAAGTATAGGTATATATTTATTAAGCTTTTTTTCACTAGTATTATTTGAACTATATGAATAGAATTGTGAGTGATGTAAGGATAGTACGTAATGCAATTGTATAATCCAAAAAGTTAAAGAGAAAATTTATTTATATAGAGCTGGCTAGTAACAGAGCATGGCAATAATTGTCTGAATGATCTGTGTCTTAACACAATCCTAGTCATTCTAAGAAATAAGATTCTGGATAAAGAAATCATGGGACAAACAAGAGAAATGGATCATCAATATTATCGTGAGCAAAAGGAGGATTGTGCAATGGATCGATGTGCTTTTTCTTTATTCTTTTTTTTCTTCTATTTTTGTTAAAAAATATTCAGGGAAGTTGGTCGAAAAGACAAACTCAAACTGGGTAAGGACTGAGATGTGAAATTAGGTGGGGACAGATGGATGGGCAAGAATTTGTTTTTGGCTGAGAGCATGTATCTTTTAGGTTAAAAATAAAATAAAATTTAATTGGACACTAATAATAATAATAATAATAAATACCCCATCTATTATTATTTAATAACGATGATGATAATATTTATAGAAAAAATGATTAAATAAAAAAAAAACTGGTGTTTTTAAAGTCTATCCATGACTCACGGATAAACAAAAATTAAATATAAAATAATAAATTCCCTCTCCAGCTCTATTGTATAAGTTGTTTTAGGTATTTCAAAAAAATTCAAAGATAAACTCTCACATTATTTAGGTGTGAGAAGATCGTTGAGAAATTATATAGCAATGATATTTGGAATTTTTTTTAAACTCTCTTAATTAATATTTATCATTTATCTTTATCTCTTATAATAGTTTTTTTTTAATTTCTATTATTAATTTTTTTTTCTCTTAATTCTTCCATTCATTAAAGGAAAAAATTTTAATTGATTTGAAGTTTAAAGACAAATAAATAAAATCTGATTAAGAATTATTTTCATGAAAAGATTATATTCGATGATATCCTACTCAAATGATTTAATATTGATTTCAACAAATTAAACAGTTATGTTAAATTATTTAGTTTTTCTTACTAAGCATCTAATGCCATATTGAATGTCCAAGAATAATTTTCCTTACTTTAAACTTGTTAAAAAGTTAAAGGAAAGGAACTCATATATAATTCCTTACGCACGATAATGGAGAGCTAGACTCAAATAATTGGGTGCTGCCTGCTTATTTCACTACATCTCCTTCTTGTTTGGTAATTTGCAATTTCAATATATCACTGTATATCGTCCTAACAAACAACAAATAATAGAGCAGATTTTGATGAAGCTAATGTATTTATTGTAAATATTTTGAAATAGAAAGAGTTGAGTTAAGATAAGAATATAAAAAGAGAAGAGAGAGGCATGTTGAGTGGTTGTCCATGGCAGTAGCAGCTAGGGGGGATGAACTTCATCAGTAAATCAAGGTCCACAACCCTCGTGAACCCCATCATGTTGGGTAATATGAACTTCACCAACTCATGGTCCACACCCCTCCCTCATGTGGGTCCTTCCTCACATATACACAACCCACAACTCCAAGGCATGCATGCAATTCTCTACACGATAAAATTTTATAAATTTACCAAATAAGTCTTGTTTCTATAAAATATTCATGAATATATGTACCTCCTTTAGTTGTGTAACTTATTATTTTTCTCTTATTTAAATTGTACTTTTACTGCTTTAATGAGATAGTGCCCAATTTATGAGGTAATGCTATATATATATACATATATATAAATTTCTTATCCTTACCCTTTTCAAGATAAGATCATAAAAATGTTTTTATATATCTTTTTTTGTAAGATTAATTTTTATTCGGATATAGACAAAATTCTTGTGATAAAGTGACTCTTGCAGGTTTCAAATGGAAGTGTCATTTTACCTCCAGTTATATTTAATTTGAGTTTTTTTTTTTTATAGATTATATGCATCTTTTACTAGAGAGAATTTTGCTGAAGCTAAATAGAATTACTTATATTAAATTATTTCATTATTAGTACAGATTATCATCCCATATTGGGACTAACTCAGGTTTTTTGTATTTTCTTAATTACTTCTAAAACTAAAATTAAAAACCATAATGAATTAATTTAATTATTTTGCATTAAAAATTATTTTTATATATTAACTTATTTCATTATGATTTTAAAAAATATTAATTATAAAATAGCATTAATATGCTTTTAAAAACTTAATCATTATTATTATGAATAATTCTAAATCTTTTCATTTTTCTTATTTAATAAGTATTGAATGTGTTTATAATTTCAAGATATTAAATGTATTTTTTTATTTGTTATTTTCTTTATAAAATAATATAAAGTTTTTTTAACAAGATAATTAGGGGATTTGTATACAAGGAAATAACAATACTCTATAATTATTAATTAAGACGTTCTCAAAAGGGAAGTGTTAATAACATATTGGTTAAAAGTTATTAAAATATATAAAATTATGAACCAAAGTGGTTAAATAAAATGTAGAAATTACACATAATTTTGTGATATCTAATAAATTTTAATCATAATAAAAAGCGTGTTATCTCATGAGCACGGTAAATGAGGTGCATGGAATAGAAAGAAGAGAGGGAGATAAAAGAAGAAAAGAAAAAACTACACCCACCAACCTAAGTCTTTTTAAATGATATATTTACTCTAGTTTTTAATCAAACACTTACCTCTTTTGTATATTTAATGTGAGTAAGACACTTTTTATGAGTAATGATACATAAATATTTTTTAATTTTAAACACTCCATCAAAGTTTTTTTATTTTTCTCTATCTTTTATCTTCATTTTACACCATAATTCCTATTATATATATTTTTTATTCTTATTTTTATCTCTCTTTTTAAGCGTTAGATAGGTTAATGGATGTTCATCAAATTAACATTTTTCTTATTTTATTTAGTAAAGTGATTACACTCACTCTTTCCTTAATGCTATTTAGTAGAGGTGAGTGTTTCCTAGAGTAAAGAGGTGCCAATATCTAAAAAGACCTCAAGAGAAGTGCAATTCTCCTAATAAAAAAAGGATAAAAAAAAAACATTAGTAATACTTATTTTCCATCTCCTTTAAGAAGAAGGAAGAATAAAAGATGCATAAAGAGAGAAAAAAAAATCAAGCAATATTTATATTTACAATAAATAAAATGATAGATATATATATGAATACCTCTATATTTTAAATACATCATTAACACTTTCATTTCTTTTTTATCTATCCTCTTTTTCACGTCATATCATATATTATATTTATATTTTTTTTCTTCTTTTTTCACTGTCTCCGGTAGTCAAAAGTATAATTTGGGTGTTTAAACATCTTTTTCTCAATAAATATTATACATTCACTTTCTGTTTTATGATTTTATTTTTCTCTTCCATTGGCATCATATCATTTATCGAATTTGTGACTTTCTCTTTTCTTTTTTTACCCATACACTCCAAAATTAAAATAGATGAATATCACTATCCTTGTTACCTCATTTTGTCAACCGAGTTAATGATATCCCCATTATGAAATTGAATTTGTCAAGTGACACACATCTAGTGATCTTATCCCTTTCTCCTTTCTCATGGATCCTCTCTCTCTCACATACACAATGAATCTTCCTCCGTCTCAAATCGTTGACCCACCCATACACGCTCACATTTAATGAAATAATATTAAATTAGTAATCTCCCATGATGCTTAAATCATCCAAATCTCATTACACATAAAATAACACTAATTAAGTCAGGTTCCTCACATATATATATATATATATATATATATATATATATATATATATATATATATATATATATATATATATATCCTCCGGGCACAAAAAAAAACATACATATACACAGTGTCTCTCTGTCTCTCTTTTTCC